>NC_060910.1:4562347-4612347 GCF_014805685.1 Silurus meridionalis
GATTGATATGCATTTATAGAGTGCATCTGGAAAGTGTTCACAGCGCTTCACTTTTTTCCACATTTTGTTATGTTACAGCCTTAAATTTTACAAACAAAATCCCATAATGTGAAAGAAGTGTGTTTGAAATCGTAATTTATTAAAAATAAAAAAACAAAAAGATCATGTACATAAGAATTCACAGCCTGGATGATTGGAGTGTCGGTTCATTTAGGTTTAAGTCTGGGCTCCGACTGGGCCACTCAAAGACATGCACAGAGTTGCCCTGTAGCCACTCGTTTGTTATCTTGGCTGTGTGCTGAGGGTCGTTGTCCTGTTGGAAGATGAATCGTCACCCAAGTCTGAGGTCCAGAGCAGGTTTTCATCAAGGATGTCTCTGTACATTGCTGCATTTATCTTTCCCTTGATCCTGACCAGTCTCCCAGTTCCTACTCCTGAAAAAAATCCACACAGTATGATGCTGCCACCACCACCATGCTTCATTGTTGGGATGGTATTGGCCAGGTGATGAGCGGTGCCTGGTTTCCTCCAGACATGACGCTTGGCATTCAGGCCAAAAAATTTTAATCTTTATTTCTCATGGTCTGAGACTCCTTCAGATGCCTTTTGGCAAACTCCAGACTATGTGCCTTTTACTGAGGAGTGGCTTCCATCTGGCATCTCTACCGTAAAGGCTTGATTAGTGGAGTGCTGCAGAGATTATAGTTTTACTGGAAGGTTCTTTTCTCTCCACAAAAAAATGCTGGAGCTCTTTTAGAGTTCTTGGTCACCTCCCTGACTAAGGCCCTTCTCCCCCAATATCTCAGTTTGGCCGGTTGGCTCCGCTCTTGGAAGAGTCCTGGTGGTTCCAAACTTCTTCCATTCAATGCTTCTTCCATTCCTTCAATGCTGCAGAAATATTTCTGTTCCCTTCCCTAGATCTGTGCCTCGATACAATCCTGTCTCAGAGGTTAACAGACAATTCCTTGGACTTCATGGCTTAGTTCATGGCCTTTCCAATCAACTGAATTTACCACAGATGGACTCCAATTAAGTTGTAGAAACATCTCAAGGATGATCAGTGGAAACAGAATGCACCTGAGCCCAATTTTAAGTGTCTTGACAAAGGCTGTGAATATGTACGTGATTTATTTTTTTTTTAGAAATTTCCCATTGTCATCATGGGATATTGTTTGCAGCATTTTGTGGAGAATATTGAATTTAGGAATAAGTCTGAAACATAACAAAATGTGGGAAAAGTAAAGCGCTGTATCTCCTGATTCCTCTTTTCCCCCAGCCAGCGCAGTAAAACTCTCACCAAAAAAGAGAAGAAGAATCTGATCGAGTGCAATGAATATGTCAAGGATGTCGTCAAAACCAAAAAGGTAAAACCTGTCAAAGACTAGTCAAAAAGTGTGCTGTTTTTTAAAAAGTATTAGTGAGTTACTGTTACAATATGCAATAACAATTGAAGTGTTCAGTAGGGTTAAGGTCAGAGCTTAATCACAGGAGATCATCAACTCCAAACTATAACTATACGATTCAAAAAAGGTGTCCGAATACTTTTGCTAATGCAGTTTATATTTGTTTATAGTGGACTGACTGCAAGATAGTTCCTCTTATCACTTACCTTATAGCAGCTGTAAACAAATATTCTCTCGGAGAATCCAAAAATCTGTCCACCTAAAAAAAGACTTTCCTGTGGTGGAAAAACAAAGCATTAACTAGAGACTCCTTCCATTGACATTCGTTTGAACAATACTAACAATCCAAGTGCACCATGCAAGTCGCCGTGAGGTCGCTGTTACTACGGTAATGCATAAAAGCAAACGACCTGCGGCGTGGTCACGACTCTTGAATAATGCATCTAAATCCCTGTGTCTCTTGTGAACAGAAGAAACTCTACAAAGAATATTTAAAGCAGTGTGCGGCCGAATACGACTTCAACTGAACGGAGGGACGCGAAATTCGCCAACGACAGGAATTTCGTAGCGGGAAATATGTAGCAAGCACATCTTCAGGTTAAACCTCAGTAGTCCACTGTGTGTAAATTGAATATAGTTTTTAAACAGGTTGTACAGGGGTCAGTTGTACGCACTCCAACGTCATAATTGTGCCTTTTTTTGTTTTTGTTTTTTTGTCCAACATGAACAAAGGATCTGGAGAACTTTCCTCCAGCCTGTGTGTACTTTTAAAACCATGTCTTTAATTCAGCCAGCAAAAACAGTATTGTTTACAAATCAATAAGCTGCACTGATTCAGTGACTCCGAAGTTTTCTTATATATATATTTAGAGCCAGATCACAAGTAAATAAGGCTGTAAATGTGAACAGTTTTAACCAGCCACGTGAATGACAGACTGTGACATCTTTGTGGGTCAGACTTGTTATCGATTGTTTTGGTGTTTTAAACTTTTTGATGTTGATGTGATTCCGATCTTAGTCATTTTACCTACTATATTTCTATAATATTACTCTAAACTGCACTACTACAGCACTTAACTTCCTGTCATTTACACTGATGTTCTAGAAAACATATAGTGCCTGTAAAACGTTCGGTCTTTCAGGATTTTTGAGAGACACATGCAGGTTCATACTGTTTCTATGCAACACACGACATAATGTAACAGTACTAAGATTCACTTTGACCCAACAAAAATATAATGATAATATAATAATAAATCTCTAGATGTTCAACTTGAATTTCATTGAAAAATCCTCACTTCGCATGAATAAAAAGGTACACAGCATCCAGAAATGTTTGTTTCTCCAAACATTCAGCTTTTATGTGATCCAGTTCATCCCAGAGCAGTTCAATAGGATTTAGATGTTGTGACTGGGAGGCCGTTTCATGATACATAACAATCCATCCATTATCTCATTGTAGAAGTCGGTTCCGATTATCCGCAGTCCAGACGGAATTGCATTGTGTTGAAGTACGGAATGGTTGCCATGTTGGTTTGTTTCACCTGGAATAAACCTTTATTAACTTTCCCTGCTCTAAAACGATCCCAGATCATTACGCTTCCATCTCTATGCTAACATCTTCTCTCCTGTTCTCTGTCTCTTGTCAAAATGTCAAATTCTGTCCACTTTCCTCCATTCATTCACTTTCCAATTCTTGTGTGTTTTTTTGTTTTTCAACCGAGTTCATTACATATAAAACCTCAAATCTCAAATCTCAAAATCCATGAAAGACTGCGTGCTTTGACGCTTTTACAGGCACCGTATTAGTTCCAAAATGCCCATAATGCTCATGACTGCCATAGGGAGTGGATTTGAATGATTTTAATTAATTGAGTAGATGGCGATCTTAAGAGAATTCTGTAAAGCGTCTTCCATGTCAAATGAAGATCAGCTAATGATGGAAGAGCAGCTAAAGGAAATAGCCACACGTGTGTGTTAGTAGGTACACAAATCAAATTATGTTAATGACACATAAACCGTTAATAGTATTTATCGTTTGCCAGTTTTCTAGGTCTTCAATTTCTTTTTTTCTGAGAAACTGCCAAATTTGTTCAAACCTTTCTAATGCGCATTCAAATCCTCCGTCCTTTTCTGGAACTGTCTCATTTATTCAAAGTCTCCTTAAAGTTTTCTACTTCTTTTAAATAATGAACATTTCCTACCTGGTGAAAATTCAGTCTTCCATACTGAACTGATGAAGCTTTGTGTTATAATTGTGTATTGTACTGTGTAACTTAAAATAAATCTATTAAAATTAATTTGATCCTGATTGTGTTTGTATTCTGTCTGTTTAATGACCGGCCACTTTTGCAGCACTCAATTACGCTGATGTTCGTTTTAATTTTAATGGTGTGACATGATAAATAAGACAGTTATCTTCAGGTATCATTGTGTATTACTACACATACTGGAGCGCGTTCTATCACTCTCATCATAGTTGCTTGTCGACAGTTTGTTAACGAACCACAAGCATTTTTATCATTTACACTGGATGTTTAATAGATTGGAACAGCTGTAAAGGAAGCCATAATGTTATATCAGGTAACAGTAAGATATTTTGCTAGTCTCTCTCTCTCTCTTTCTCTCTATCTCTCTCTTTCTCTTTCGTCATGTGTATTAAATATTTGTTATATATTAGGAAGTCTATTAAAAAAAATTCCTTATTTGGACATGGTTTGAATCTGTTTCTTGGCAAATTATAGAAATAAGAAATGTACATTCCTGACAGCTCAATGTGATTTCAATTGTAGGGACTAAAAATGTCTAATTTAAACTTTACACTTATTTAGAAATTTTATATAAAAATAAAAATCTGATCCAGATGTATTAATTATTTAATACATTCACTTTTATATAAAAGTGAATGGATTGTACATCTATATGATTACCAGAAGGAAAATGGATAAAACATTATACCTGGAGAAAGAAAACATAATAATAATAATAATAATAATAATAATAATAATAATAATAATAATAATAATAAAATTATCAGGCCTAAAATATTTCATGTTGATGCTTGTTTCAGGTTCTAGAACTGGAAATCCCAAGTGACCAAGAGACTGAAATGATTTAGTTTTAACCCATGTTTTAGTTTTTGTATGATTAGTCTTTAGTCTGTGATTAGTCCTAATATTTAATTAGTTTATCTGTGATTAGTCTTTGCCTATTATTAGTCTTTATCTGTGATTAGTTTTTAATTGTGATTAGTCTTTACTTGTGATTAGTAGTTGTCTTCTGATTAGATCTTTGCTCTCCACATTTTTTACACTGTGCCTTTATAACAATTCATTATTTGTAGTCTATAATAATCAATGAGCACTTCTTCATACTCACTTTTAGGAATTAAACTAAAGAAAGACAGAAAACCACAGAATATTTAAAAGCAACAAATTTATTATTTCTGGGTTTCAACAGCACAAACCCCTGTCCTATGAGCCTCCTTTCCCTGAGTTAGTAACAAAAAGGAGTTTGAGGAGGTCAAACTCTACCAGTTCAGCATTCAGAATTATTGCATACTATCTAAAAATAGAATCATTTCATCAGTCAATCATCGATCGATCCGTCAATCAATAAAAGATAAAAGAGCAAATACAAGCTTGTAGTTTTATATCACTAGCATTATTTTTTTGTATATATATTATTTTTTTGAGGTATAGCTTTAAATATGTACTTATTTCTTTCTTTGTGCAATTAACCAGCAAGGCAACCAAAGTTACCATTAGAGGTACAATATATTAAGCTGTTAGTCAGCATTAAGGGACTGATGACAAGGGAACATGCTTTTTTCCATTAAAAGGGCTCAGGGTACTGATTTTATTTTATTTTTTTATATATATTTTTTGTATTCTGCTGGCCAGGTTTTAATCTTCTTCATTCGCATACATTAAAGGCATGTGGGATGTTAAAATGTCGACTAAAACAGCCTGAAACCTGGCCTCGGTCACACTTCTAGCAAGACGTATATGTGCTAACGATCATAATAGATTAGCCTATGTTTCTAAATAAATGTGTGATTTCTCAAAGGCGATGTCATAGCAAACGTTGTACCAAAGTGGCGTTACAAATGCGAAAGCTGTACAAAGGCCATCAATGCGATCGTTAATGGAATAGCTAATCGCTAGCATTACAAACTTGCAAAGATGCAGTAGAAAGAAATCCATTACGTGGTGTTACAATGCATTTCCAGGTAAGAAGTATTTACAGTGTTGCATTTACAAAAAACTAAAAACTCGATCGTTCCCAATTTTTTTACTTCCTTCTATATAAACTATGTACAGGTAGTCGCTTCGTGCGCAAGCAGAAAAGGCCAAGCTCGGCGTCACATCTGCATCCGACCGCACTCTCTTTACAAAGCAGCTCCCGGTTATTTTAAGGTTAGTGTTGAGAGGAGGTGTATTCACAGCTCTGTGAGGGAGTTCTTGGTTTTTGTAGGAAACAGCTTCATGCCATATGTGAGCCCAGGTTTTGGCATTTTTCAGTAACTCATCCCGCATGCAGGGTCCCAAATCAGCAGCAATGCCATTAAACGGCTTCACAATGAAGTCTGGTGGATTCTCACTGCAAACCTTTATCTATCAGCCACGAGATATCTCCTGTCCTGCAAAATAAAAACATACAATAATCACAATCAGGGTGCGTTCGATACCGACTCGGTGAGTGTATACTATGGAAGCGTACAGTAGCAAATTTTTATTTTATATGGCAATGCATTTCTGTACTTCAATTTTCATATGTGCAAGTTTTGTGCAAAAGGAAATTAATAATGAATGTATATACAAACCATTTGTCTTTCCCAACAGTAGTTTTAATATGTAAATTACAAACACTTTGTAAGTTGCAAAATGAAAATATATTGACCAAATTGATCTGATATGTGTAACATGTCCAAGCAGAAATGGTAGAAAAATAATCATTTCAATGTTATTTGTCCTAAATGCATTTATACACACAGTTATGGTTGCAAAATTCTTGGAATTTTTAAGACTGGAAACCTTCCATGGGAATGAACAGGAATTAATCGGATAAACTGGGAATCGCAGATCAGCCTACTGTATAACAGGGAATTTAAATGTAGTTCAAAAATATTTGCAGGACCATTTTGGTTAAAACAACCGGATTTAGCAGGTCTACTGAGACTACGCCCCCTACATGCACTGTGCATTACTCTAGAACATCTATAACACAACATTTCTTGCACATAAAATAATGTAAAAAAAAAAAAAAAACATATGACATATTACATAAAAATATTAACTAGCAAATACCAAAATGTGTTTATACAGAAGCTAACTAGAGAATCAAATATGCAAAATGTATCTAATACAGTTTTATTGACAATTTATGACGCTAGCTGGCTCAAACACTGATGCTTTTTACCTTCTGCTAGCCAGGTTTCTGTTATCATACAAAAGTACAGTACTGGTCAAAAGTTTGGACAAATTATTATTTTTAATCATTTTTTTTTCTAAGTCTCTTATCCTTATCAAGCCTACATTTATCTGTTAAAAAATACAGAACAAAATAGTTTTGTAAAATATATATTGAGAAATATCTACTTACAAATGAATAAAAAAAGTAATAAAAAATATCTGTATTAGTTTGAATGCATATCAGCTTATGATCAAACTAAATGTTTATGTTTATGTTTGTAATGATACAGTTTATATACATTTCCCCAAATTTTTAATGCATTCAACTAAATTCCTGTAAATTCTCATAAATTCCTGGTAAGTTTCCAACTTTGAATATTTCCTAAATTCCCCAGATGAAGATCCCATGGAAAGTATCTGGAAATTTACCCAACATTTTTGGCCCCTCTGAGCAACCTTACTCACGGGTTAGAACACTTAGGATCGCATTTTCATCACAACGCTGTGATTTTTGTAGCAAAATACAGTGTATTTCGAAATGCATTCGGAGTCAAAGGTACAGCAAAATGGTCTTTTAAATGTCTTTTTACGCTGTGACGAATTTAGTTAAGTCGATGTGGTTTTGAAAATTACTTACACTACAGCAAAATTGCCCAAACACCATATTCCAAAGTTTTTTATTCCTTTTGTACCGCATCGATTCGCCAATAATAGCTATTGCTTTATTTATTAATGAACACTATGCTTTTCAGCAAATTGCTGCCACTTTATTGTTATGGAACTTCCGCAAAACAGGTTTGTCCGTGATATCGCTTATGTTATAACAGCTGTAAAGCAGCTGTTCTGTCACTATCCTCTATTATGATCCAATCCTGAAGTTAATAAGAGAAAAACCTTTATTTGTCACATACACATTACAGTGAAATTCGTTCTTCGAATGCATTGTTTTTGCGTAAACGATATATTAGAGCTAATACATAGTAAACCTATGAGGCTGTTAGTGAACAATTTATTCGACCAATCAGAATCGAGAATTCAGTAGTGATGTAGACAGTAAACGAATTCATATATAATCGACACAGATGTATGCGTCCGTACTTGCCATGGGTGACCATCCTTCATTTCATGGAAGCACAACAGAAAACAGGACAAAAAAATACAGTTTAGACCTACACTGTATGAGCAAAAGTTTATGGACACCTGACCATAAGATTCATACGTATTTTTTGAACATCCCATTCCAAGTTTTGTCTCCATTTGATGTTATATTAACCTCCACTCTTCTGCTGAGATGTTCTGCTAGATTTTGGAGTGTACTTTGGGAAATTCATGAAGATATACAGTACATCAGAGGTACTGATGTAGGTAAGGTGAGGACAGGAACAGGTTTGGGTCTGCTGGTTCAAGTGAAGGGAAAATCTAATGCTCCCACATCCAAAAAAATCTTCTACAAGTGTGTGCCTCCAATTTTGTGGTTATAGTTTGGAGAAGAACCACATAAGTAAAGTGTCCTAATACTTTGTATCCACATTGTATAATTGTAGTAGGACTTGTGGTAGATGCGATGTAGAAGCCTCAATGAACTTCACATAAATTTCTCTTTAAAGTTTGTTTACGTTTAAAGATAGGCTAGAAAAAAGCCTGTATATAGAAAATGTACACATCTGATTTCCTTGATTTAAAAATAAAATATTCTGGTAAAAATTTGAATACTCAGCATAATAGTTCACCTTATAAGTATGAGATCTCACAGTGCATACATACAGTGATGTCAATATCAAAAATGTCTCGTTCTGACAGTAAATCATGAGAAGATGAAACCTATTGTATCAACGGCTCAAAAAGTTTGTTAAAATTTATACGAAAATATGTACTCACTCCACATCACGTTTTTTAATCGTCTTTCCAGACCCGAAGACCTCCGCGACCCGAGACACAATGGGGTCATAGTTCATACTGGCCACGGCGATCACCTCCTCACTCCTACAGAAACAGTGGAGTGAAAGAAAGCACCAGAGCTCTATACACAATAGCAGTGTCACTTCTGTATATACAGTATATACTGTCTATTGTATATACAATATAATGTATTTTACACAAGTACAATATGACAATGGTGCTTGTGTTATATTGGGGGGTTGGGGGGGTTATAGGAAATAATTAATGTTGAGTATGTTATTACCAATACTATAACAATGTTTATCAATGTTTTAAGCAGCTATAAATGGTTTGGATTAACAGCCTGTGATTTTACTGTGATGAGCTGCGGCTGTATAAATTTTTCTGACCAATCACTTTCAAAAATTCAGTTTTGGTATAATAGGTATATACACTATATTGCCAAAAGGTATTGAGTCACCTGACCTTTCCTGCTCTATGTGGTTCTTTTCCAAACTGTCACCACAAATCTGAAGGCACTCAATTGTACAGGACATCTTTAGATTCGCTGTAATAAAAATTTGCATTGACTTGAACATAGAAACCCAAACCTGCTCCAGCATGGTGATTCCCCTGTGCACAAAGTGAGTTCCTCGAAGATCTGCTTTACATGCTTTGGAGAGGAAGATCTTGCTGCTATAGAGCTCTGATCTCATCCCTACTAAACACCTTTGAGATGAATGTGAACGCTGACTGCACCCCAGGTCTCCTCACCTACATCAGTACCTGCCTTTCATAACACCCTTGTGCCTGATAAACACAAATATCCACAAGCACACTCCAAAATCTAGTGGAACATCTTCCCAGAAGAGTGGAGGGAATTATAAGAGTGAATTGGGACTAAATGTGGAATGCAACTCTCAAAGATCACATACCAGTACTTATGACTAGGTGACCCAATACTTTTGGCAGTATAGTGTATGTGTATATGTAATATATCCCACCCAAAAACAGGTACCATAATGAAGAGATAATCTGTGTTATTCATTTCACAGGACATAATGTTATAATGTCATGTTATACCTGATCAGTGAATATATATATAAAATGCTCACTCTCAGGTAGGTGTCCTATCGAGAGGGTAGGAATTTGTACAGTTTTGGTCGATTAAAATTGAACTCACTTTGTGTAGAACGCCACAAATTTCAGTTCGTCCAAGTCTCCCTGAATGATGACATCATCGAAACCGTCCCCGTAACCTTTACCGAGAAACAATCGTGCAAGACTGGTTAAAAAACGAGTGCCAGCATGCTGGGAATGAATACAATTTTAGTGGAAGCAGAGATACTTGAAGGATGTCAGCACATACATTTATGTGCATGTTACACATAGATTTTGTCGTTCACCTGCATAGCGTATGCTTTTTCCAAACATCGCAGTCCAGAAGTAAGGCACCGTTCGAATATCTGAGACTTTTCCCATCATGCCCAGTGCAGCAACCCTTCCTGCAGAGGATAAAGTGTTGCTTTAGGATGGAATGAATTATATAGATTATTTAAAATGCACACATTTTTCCATGGAAGATGGAAGGGGAAACAAGTACACTGTACTAAACAATCATTGCTTGTATGGTTCTTGGGGCTTACCATGGACATGAGCCATCTGCCAGTGAGGGATGTTCACCTTCTTATTGCCACGGAGAGACAAAGGGAACGTCACTACATCTCCACCAGCAAACACTCCCTCCACGTTCGTCTGCATCAACTGAGAAACAAAGCGAGTTTGAGATTGTGTTTATTGTGTAATTCAGATTAGGATTATTACAGATGTAACACACAACACGAATATGCCACTGTTTGAAAGTGTGGAATTCCTGGTCACCAGAGGTGAGAAGAAATAAATAACAAATACTTTGTTACTGTACTTTAGATTTTTCTTGTATCAGTATTTTTACTACACTATTTATATAAACTCTTTACTTTCCATTCATTACATTCTTACACAAATATCTGTACTTTCTACTTCTTACATTTTCAAAACAGACTCTTTGCTTTGGTTTGAATCTGTTTGGTGACATGATCGATATTTTTTTCTTCTAATGTATCGTTTCCTGGCTCTCACGCACCACAGACGCAGACTAGTTCACGAAGAAAACAACGAGCAGAGCAGAAGGCAACAAAGGGGTTAACGTGGATGAGACAGAGGGAGTCAGTGATGTAAACATGACTGAGAACAGAAACATTCCTGATCACCTGATCATCACCTTTTCTCTGCTTGGGTTCTATATGGTGGATGTTCAGCCAGGATACATTCATTAGAGAACAACATTTAAAATTATTTTATATTAATATATTAATATGATGTGAGGTTCAGTTACCAGTGTGACACTAAAATAAGTAGTAATCATGACTACTTTTTACTGAAGAACATGTCAGAACCCAAACTTCTTTACTTTAACTTGAGTGAAAAAGTGTAGTCAGAACTTCATCTTTTACCAGAGTCCTTCAGAGTCCCCAATGAGAATCTGTATTTCTACTAGAGTAAAGGATGTGTGTACTTTTGCCATCTCTGCTGGTCATGTTTCATCCATCATTCTTTATTATTTTACTACTAAGTAGTGAAATTGCCAAGATACTATATGGACAAACATTTATAGACACCTGAGTATATGATTGTGCTTTTTGAACATCCCATTCCACATTTAGTGCCCATTTGCTGTTATAATGTCCTCCACTCTTCTGGGAAGACGTTCCACTAGATTTATGGAGATCTGTGTGAGATTCTTTCAGACACATGGGTGTCAGTAAAGTCAGGTATTGATGTAGGTGAGGTGAGGAGGCCTGGGGTGCAGTCAGTGTTCACATTCATCATGTTTAGTAGGGTTGAGGTCGGAGCTCTATAGCAGGAGATCTTCCACTCCATGTAAAGCATATCTTCATGGAGCTGGCTTTGTGCACAGAGGCATCGTCATGCTGGAACAGGTTTGGGTCTTCTAGTTTAAGTGAAGGGAAATTTCGTCTAACCGCAACAAAGACGTCCTATACAATTGTGTGTCTAGAGTTTGAGGAAAAGCAACAGATGGCTGATAAAGTCAGGTGCCCCAATACTTTTCTCTGTATAGCTGTTTGGATTTAAATAGGAAATTAAAATGTTATTTGTTTGGGCAAGTTATTCAGATATACAGTAGTAATATAGTTTTATTTCGCAATAATGCCCATATTTCAGTCAGGCTACTAGAGCAAAGCAGGGAATTATAAATATAAACAACCAAATAAAGAAATCGTGTTATTGTAATCGAGCATAATTAACTATTTATAGATTTTACTCACTTTATGAAAGCTGTGTCATGATGTTACTAAAGGAAAACTCGCATCTTTGACTGTTGACACTGGAGACTCCTTACACAACAATTCAATGTAATTCATTTTTCAACACATTTTGTTTTTTTGTTTATTATTCGAACTTGTGATTTAACCATTACTTTAGCAACGACATTGTAGCATATGTGCATTAATATAACAAAGAGCTGCAATACCCTCAGACTACAACTGAATATTACACAAGAGCATATTAATGTGAAATGACGACATATACAGAGGTGGTATATTTTGGTGTATTTTTTCTGTTCATCATTATGGCTTATGCTACTATGTAGTTAAAATGTATCATACTAAGAATATTCCATGTCTAACTATAAACTTCATTAATTATTGATTTATATGACATATGCTGTAATCTAAAAGAATGTGCTACTACCAACATGCAATAATTACCTGTGCAAAAATATACAATATGTGCAATATTACCTGTGTGAAATACTATCTGCAATGCGTACTTTTTTCTTCTCTTATTGTATTTATACATTGTACTGTGTATATACTGTGTATTATAGTATGTGTGTATTCTTTATATATATTTGCATTTATTTTTATTTCTTTCCTTTGCTGCTGTAACAAAGAAATTTCCCCACTGTGGGACGAATAAAGGTATATCTTATCTTATCTTATCTTATCTTATCTTATCTTATCTTATCTTATCTTATCTTATCTTATCTTATCTTATTTGTACCTTGTTCACAGTTATGAATCCCTTGGAGTCCATGTGCAAGCCACTTTGTTTGAGAAATGCAGTAGCGGGACTTGAACCTGAGAAATGACATGAGAACAGTTTTTCATTCTTTTGAATCAAAGCAGATTTAATATCATTTTAATAAATAATGTAATTAAATGTAATTGTAATAAATTCAAGTATAATTGAAATGACTGGTAGTTTTTAGTTAGTTTATTATGTTGCAACACAAAAAAATCTGTATCAGTGAAATCAGCTTAAAAATCTAAGATCCCATTCAAAATTCACATTTACTATTTACATTTCTATATGTACATACATAATTTGGACAAAATTTCAGTACATTGAGTCACTTGAGTTTTCCAGCTATATGCAGTTCTTCTCTAAACTGTTACAACAAAGTTGCACACAATTGTATCAGATTTGCTAGCATTAAATTTTCACTTGAACTGGGAGACCTAAATCTGCTCCAGCATGATGATGCCCCTGTGCACAAAACCAGCTCCATGAAGATGTGTCCTTCTCACCTATCCTACATTAGTACCTAACTTTGAGATCTCTCCACAAGCACACTCTAAAACCTAGAACATCTTCCTAGAAGAGTGGAGGTTATGGGGACTCCATGTGGAATGGGATGTTCAAAAAGCACATTCCAATCTTATGGTCAGGTGTCCACAAAGTTTTGCCAATGTAGTTTATCTATCCGTTTACATTCCTGACTCAGCAGTTAATATTCTAAAGGCAGCTGGCATGAATGAGAATGGATACACATTTTCCTCACCTGAGGTTGTTTATATGTATGTGTGTTAGATTGGGACTCACCTGTACCAATAACACACACGTCTGCTCTTAGGACCTTGCCACTTTTCAGCACTACTTCTTTTAACTGAGGAAAAGAAAACAAAAGAGAGAATAGAAGAGAAAGTTAGAGAATCCTTTTATGACTAGAAGTTGCAAATAATAATATATCAGGACTACATAAGGCCAGATCAATCCATCTAATATTTAAAAAAAAGAATTTTTTTTTTTATTTGATTGATATATTCATTTATTAATATATAATGCTATCATTATTTTGTTGTGTTTAAGCTTCAGGGTTATCAGCTGAATTCTCTGAGACTAGTGTTAGACACATCCCTAACGCTTATCATTACTCCAGGCTAAAAGACAAACGAACAGAGAGCGAAAGAGACGAAAACTGAAGAGACAAATAGAAAGGTATAAAATGAGGAAGTTTCAGAGAGAAACAGAGAGAAAGAGATGAAAAAAGATCATCCATCAGAGCTCTTCTCCAGCAGAGTTTCTCTCACTTTCAGGATACCTGTCCATGATGGCCTTTCATCTCTGACACCTCGTTCAGCATGTAGAACTTCACCCTGTTCATCTCGAACAGCTATAAGAGAACAGCACATAATTAATAGACTACTCAAGAAAAAATTCATGATCATGGTTGGTTTTCCAAAGTGTCCAGCCATTAAAGAAGAATCTGACAAGTATATAAATTATATTATACTTATTCTATTATGTTACTGTTTCTATGGTAACAGCATTTTGTTTTTCAGGACAACACAAATTAATATGATATAGAGTTTTCTTTTATGGAAGGAGTCTCCATTGTTAGAGAACATTTTTTTTTGTTTTGTTTTGCATGAATACTGAGGTAAAAAAAACAACAAAGCGTTTCTTTATTAAAATAATAAGTGTGAACAGGAACTAATGTTTCGTTTCGCAGACTTCCTGTAAAATAAATTTGTTAAAAATGTGTTTTTTAATGACTAACAAAATAGAATTGTTTGGCAAACAGCTGTAATGTGAGGAATGCTGCTGCACCTGATATCATCACACTATTCACACTAAACTTTCACAAATCACAGCATTTATGCAGAAATCCATTCACCTGTTTACTCATTACCCCATTCGCTCTTTACACCATTCACCTCATTCACCATCAGAGGGACAGGATTAGAAATTAATTTATTACAGGTAGGACGTTTTGGAGATGAGGTCAGGGAGATGTAAATGAGATGGTTTTTTCATGTGCAGAAGAGGGACATCTTCAAAATCTCTATAAGAGCTCTATCTCTATATGAGCCGGTTTCTACACAGTACCTCATATTATATAGAATACAACATTATATACTATATATATATATATATATACACACTTGTATACACAGTTGTGTTAGATACTAATATAATCCAATTTAAATTACCCTTTAAATAAGTCTTTACAATAGACGACAGACTTAAACCACAGCAAACTCAATAATACATATATCTTCTGACCAATCAGATTAAAGAACACAACTGCAATATGGTATAAAGCTCTGTATATACAAGTGTACAAATTGAGCAAGTCAACTGAGGCAGTGATTATGACCCTGAGCTCATCTAATCTACTTTTGTTGTTTTGAGCTGTATTTAAGTCTTCAGTTCTCCAGTGAATGACTGAATGACTTCTTTACGAGGCTTGGAAAAGCCACCCTCAGCATTTCCGTCCTGCTTTATGTTACATTCTCAGGCACTGCTGGAGTGCTGATGCAGACAATTTCAGGCTTCTGCGGCAGGCGGACATCTTTTTTTTTTTTTTTTTTGGTGAAATTACATCCTGTTTGCCTAATGTGGGTTGGATCTCAGGAGTCCTGATATGGCATAAGATGTCATCCTGTCCTTATTTTGCTATGTGGTCCATTTAATAATGTTTAATCATCTGTATTGTTTGCTTGTTTAAAAAAACAATGTATTTTTTAACACTTATTCCATCTGTGTTATTAAATTGCAAAATGAATTGCTTGAGTAGCTCATAAGTAATGGAAGTACAGTTTCCATTAATAAAGTTAATGATGGTCTTCTTACCTTCATCAGTGCTTTCCCTACTTTCTCCCCCAGAGCTTTACGGAAAGGCACCGCATCGATGCCGATCACAGAGACAGAGTGAGCTTTATCTGTAAGAGCTGCTGCAACCTCCATACCTGCACACAGGTAAGCATTTATTAGAGCGAAAATATCTGGCGGAAAAGAATCGTCTTATATAGTAGAAAACCTGACTTGGGACGATGAAAAGACTTTTCTGTACAAGCTTAAACACACCTCATCCATAACTAGATATTGAATACACACTTGAGTCATCAACTAAGAATATTGCATAATGAATGAAACATGAAGCTCCAGCAGAAACCTTGTGAGATTATGTGTGTTCATTTGTATACGGAAATAGTTTGTCATGATGTCTCACCGATGAATGAGGTGCCCACAATGACAGCGTTCTTGCTACTGGCCAGTCTGGCTATGCTGTTCGCATCCTCAGGAGTTCTGAGATGAAACACGTTGCTCACATCTTTACCTTTGTAGTTGATTGACTTGGGTCTTTGAGAAAGAGAGAAAAATGTGATCTGTTGGGTTATAGTAAACTCGCAAGTCCATTGTTCCTATCAAACTGTAGGATTTAGCAAACTGTAAAATGTTAGCTCAGGTCACGCTACACACCATTCACTCCTCACACCATTCACTCTTTCAGTGAGAGTTCACACTCTTAAAGTTTTAACAGCACTGAAATATACCTTTATGATTCAATTAATAGTTTATAGTAGTTTAAAGTCACAGGAAGTAATTCATGTTCGATTTGTCAAGAGTAATCAATGCATCAAAAGACCAAGATTTGAAGTGGTGCCCTGGGTAGAGGGTTCTGAATCGGCCGTAAGTGAATCAAATGCCACTTTTAAAAATATATACAGTGATTGGTGGGCTCTGCCATTATCATATTAGATAATTGGAAAGAACCTGTGCATTCAAAAGTAATGGTGGCAGTTTAGAGAATGATTAGAAAATAAAAAAGATTGTTGTTACACATATCACAGAAAAGATAAAAAGGAGCTTTTTAAAACCTTTACTTTTTAAAGTGCTGACATAAGCAGATTTTTTTACCTCCTATAAATATACTAAATATGCATTTTTATGTGGAGATCTGTTTATTCATTATGTGTATGAATAAACTAATAATGAATGAAGAAGGGAATAAGACCGCAAATCTTCCTTCACCGCCTGTTCAGCAGGGGAGAGTGACAGCCTGACTAGGCAACAACTTCCCCATGAATCAGAGAGTTTTCTGGTCATGTCAACACTTCAGTACGCCAAGATTCCTCTCTATAATGTCAGATAGTTCATTTGTTAAAGACTCGGTGGTGCTCTGACTATGACCGAATGATTAATGGTGGTCCCTGCACCAGTTCTAAATCACAAGTGAAGAAACTAATAAAAACCTGGCACAATTTCTTTTACAAAGCCGAACATTCTAACAAAATTATATTACTGTTTTAGATTTTGGTTTTCTGTGCACTGATAATGCTAGATATATTTCTTAATATATTCCTTAAATGCAGACATTATATACACTTCTCATTAATCAGAAATTAATTAATTCAGTTATAGCTGTTTTGAGTCCTGGCAGCAAGGCAAACCTTAGGTTTATATTAATGCACTTGCTATAATGTGCTGAAAAACATTATAAAACTTCTAAAACTGCTGACATGGTGATATTTTGTATGAGCTTTTAACATTTTTTTTTCCGAGGTAGTTTCAAGTATCAATTCTTAGTAACAGTAGATGGTAACTGGTAAAGTGGAGTAAGTAAGTAGATCTGCACGTTCTTTTGTTAGTGTGCATTTTTTTTAATAATTTCTTTAGAACACTTGACCATAAGATTGGTTTGCGTTTTTTTAACATCCAATTCAACATAGATTTAGTTCTAATTTGCCATTATATTGATCTCCACTGTTCCACAAGATTTTGGAGTGTGCTCATGTAGATTTTTGTGAAGATTCGTTCAGCCACAATCGTGTTAGTAAAGTCAGGTAGTGATGTGTAGATGTTGACCAGTAGGTGAGGTGAGGAGGCCTGGGGTGCCGTCAGAGTTTCAATTCATCATGTTCAGTATGGTTAAGTTCAGAGGTCTATGAAAGGCCACTCATGCTCATCTTGAGTTCGTTTTGTGCATCCAAAGAAATCCTATACAATTATGTGCCTCCAACTTTGTAATGTACACATGACATAGAATTTATTTATAAAAACTTGCAGTGCCATTTTATTTCTTACTCAATACTATGAGTAATTTATGTCTCATGCTTGTACATGAACCCTCTACTACAGAGATGCCCAAACCAGGGCTCACAGGCCATGCTGTATATGAGCCGAGGGGGGAAAGAAGAAAGGAAAAAATCCCATTGACACAGATCATTATTTCTAATTTAATATTTAACTTGTTAGTTAAAATGAGATATAGCGAATATAAGTGAATTTGACTTTCCAATTAAAAAACTTGAAAAAAATAAGGAACAGCTTCATGTCTCTCATTTGAGGAAACTAATATTACAAGCAAATGGCTGTATTGCTTATACCTTGAATATCTGTATTAGACATTGGTCTCAACTGAACTATAAATTGGATTGTTTTTATGTTTTTATTGTAAGTTTCATTTAACTAGAAAACCTCGAAAATAAAAATGCATTAGTTGAACAGATCAGAGTCATGTTTTGAATGTATGTATAAAATTTTATGAAATCATAGATAAGAGGAAACATGGAACCTTTCATTTTAATATAGTTTGATCATATGCAACATTTGCCTTCAATCAAGGTTATATTTTTGGCACTTTGTTGGAAAAGTTTGGGCTGTAGATGTTTTAATTTAATAAACTCCCATCAGATCTTTTTTCAAATCCACACCTTCCATGTCACTTTCACTGTAGTTACTGAACACTTTGCTGATTTGAACCATATAATAAAATAAGAGATTAAAGTGTTAATGTTAATTTTTCATAAAATATTTCACTGAGACCACATTCATATTTAATCCCGGTCCATCCTTATACGCTAAAATGAATGCATAGGCCTGTGAATGCAGTACCTCAGCTCTTGAGCACTGCATCATGTGGACAAATTGTTCTTACCTGCTCCCTGTTGCGATGAAGAGCTTCCTGTACTCCATCTTATAGCCATCCTGAAACATTGCAGTCTTTGTTTTTACATCGACTGACACAACCTGGGGAGGTAGAATCATAAGATATTGTACATATGTACTATAATTTACACATTATATTTTATTTATTGATTTATTGAAGTTGCATTTTTAGTTTTTTTCACGTCAGGATAGTGTTTTTACTTCGGCCCTATTTACATTATGGCCTCCGTGTCTGAATGCCTTCAAGTGTTTATTCCTTTGTTGAACAACACTTTGCTCTGGTCCATTACTTTGATTGGACAACTAGTTTTCCAAAGGTGCTGATATTTCCTGTTTCACTATGTGTATCTCTCCACTTATCTATGTACTGTATGTGAATAAGACTTTAGAAATATAACTTTTGAATACATCAAAGCTTGTCGGATTACTATGAGAAAGAAGAATTTCTCAGGACTACGAGTCGGATTTAATCACCCATCACTAAACATCTAAAAAAAAAGTTATGTAACTGTACAATAAATGAAAATCATGCTTTTGAGTCTGGTTCCACTCAAGGTTTCTTCCTAATGACATCTCGGGGAGTTTTTCCTTCCCACAGTCGCCACTGGCTCGCTCATTAGGGACAAACTTAGAATTATAAGGAACAAACTTTTACATTCTTCTTTAATGACCACTTTGTCTGTAAAGCTGCTTTGAGACAATGTCCATTGTTCAAAAGCGCAATACAAATAAAGATGGTTTAGGTCCTGGGTTACTGTTTGAGGGGGTGTTTAAGCCCCACCAATGCAATGCTGCCATTGCTGGGCCCGTAACCAAAGCACTTAACCCTGTCTGCTACAGGGACACTGTATCATAGTTGACCCCAGATTTCTAAATAGCTGGGGTGTGTGTATGTATTATAAATGCATTGCTTTTTTTTTTTTTTTTGCTGTGGGTTGTTTGGGATCTGTATTGCATCCAATCTGACACTTTTTTTGGTTTATTAAACTTTTGCATATTATGTAATATCAAATAATTATCCAATAAAAAGCAATAGCGCTTAAAGTATTATACATGCAGTTTCTGAGGATTGGAAGCAATCATGGATAAACTGCACCTCTTTGTCCAGCAGCAGTTCGATGTCGTGGTTCTGGAAGAACTCGGTTGAGCGCAGTTGTAGCTGCTCAGCTGTGCTTTCTAATGACTAAAGATAAAGAACAATCATTTTACACTATGGCTTACTAAGTTGATATCACCTGGGACCCCAAAAAAACCCAACCTTTGGCCATTAAACATTGTCTGATCTACAAATTATTAAAAAGAGAAAAATTATTCATTTAAAACCAAGTCCACATAAGAAACCACTTTAGATAAGCTTTGCACTGTGGAGAAAACAGGTTATGAAGATTGGGTTTATTTATAGGTACTTTTGGCTTGATCAGGTTAATCAGACCCCGAGGAGGAAACACTGCTCTCCTGTACTGCACTGTGTGTTGCAGTGACTCTGTACAAACCTTACTCAGTTTAGGCCTGTCATACGGAGGGTGTTTGTCCATGCTACACATCACAATGCGGTCAGTGAACCCTTCCTGTCTCAGCGTCTCCGCACACACCAACGCAGCAGGACCTGAAATGGAAAAGTCCACAGTAGTTAGTGTGGGACTGGGAGATCGTGAGTGTCCCTCTCATCCAGATTCAACTAATATTAGCCTAATTGGAATTCCAAAAATAAGAATCAGGATTGTTTAGGCTCTCCTCTTATATGAAATGATATCTGTTGGTCAGAAGCTTTCTCCTGTGCAAATCATTTAATTGGACACAAGCTCAATGTTGAAACCAAATTTGGTCCAAAGCCTCTGACTGGGGAGAAGCCAGACGCCACAATTTAAGCAACATCACCCAATTTAGAGCAGAAGTCCCTGGGTGGGCAGTGGTCTCCTAAAATTAATATTTTATTAAAATAAAAAAATTAAATACAATTATTTTTGGGCAGAAGCCTTCCGTTGCGAAAGTCTGATTGAATACAGTCTGCAGGCCAAACCCCTGGGTTAGAGTAAATGTTTCTAGCTGAGTGGGACAGTGTGTGGCTAAAGCATCAAATGTGGCAAAGCCCATGCTGGGCAGACATCTGTGATGAGCAGAGAGATATTCTTGTTTTAAATTTTTTTTTAAGTTTATTGTTAGAGAAAAATGGCTCTTTCTATGCTTAAAGACAAACATGACTGATCTCTATATAAACCCTCTGATACAATTTGACATTTGACATTTTCATACACATACTGTTCATTATGTAACCCAGATCAGTTTGATACTTCGACTTGTCACGGCTTGGGTATTGTTTTTGTTCAAGCAGGTGTGCAGTGTTTTGACCTGATCCGATGATGAGAACGTGGCTAAAGCTTGTACTGGAGTTGATTACAGCTGTACACTTAGCCATGGCCTTCGTCCTTCTCTGTGTTTGTAGATCCTGTCACAAAATGCTTGTTACATCTCTGCTTAACAGATTTACACCTCCCACATCAGACTAAGCCATCGTTTTTACCTGTTTGTTCGCCCGTATAATGACCTTCTCCTTTTCAACTCGGACCTGTGGCAAAATCGCAGTTTCGTACATGAATTTTTGCTTTCTAATCAAATGTGTGACCTATATATAGGTTTGATAGAATTGCTAGCAAATATGAAGAAACATGATGGAGATAACAAGTAGCTTTTTTTAAAGTAGTTTTTACTTGAACTCTATATGGCAATAAGATTACATGATTACATCAGCAGCCTGGAACCAACAAATAAACTTTGAATATCACCTGAAAAGTGGGAAGGCTGTCCAGACTTGGGAAGTCCTCAATGTCTCCAGTTGCAATGTTGAAACATGCCCCATGCCACGGACACCGGACGTGCCCTTTAGATAAAACCCCTGCCAAAAAATGACAGAAAGTTTCCTGCTCACATGATTCTGCACCATTTCTGGGCAAAAATTATGGAAATAATGGCGCTTTCTCACCCTTAACCAGTGGTGCCCCGTAGTGTGGGCATTTGTGCCCCATGGCAGAGAATTCCCCATGTTCTTTAATGAGCAGAGCTCTGCCCAGCCCCAAGTCCACCTCACGCATTCTGCACGATCAATCACACACATTATTACAGAAATACTACAGCACTTTCTATCTAGTATTTATACATTTACAGCTGTACGGTTTAAAATGGACAAAGAATTTGAACACATTTCCATCGTCTGAAGTGCTTTGCAAAAATATGTGCCATATTTAGATCTTTCTGTTATTTATTTATTTATTTATTTATTTATTACACAATCATTTTTAGGTGACTTTTTTTTTCTTAAGAGTCCTGACATGTTTTCTTTATATATATATATATATATATATATATATATATATATATATATATATATATATATATATATATATATATATTTTTTAATAAAATGAAAAATTATAAATAACCTGATTTTTGCCTCTATTCAATTTATTATATGACTTCTGATATAATTTACTGCTAATTTCACAGCAATATTCTTTATTTAATAATTTGATATTATTTATAAATGTATATTTAGTGGTAAAAATAATAGATTTTTATTTTTATATTATATGCAGTTCATGCGTGTTGCGTGTATATTCATGAAATAACCAAATATCTATAATGGAGTTCTATTGTATTTTAAGTTTTGTGGACAAAAGGTTTGGGAACTATACTATACTGACGTATTGGGACACCTGAATTTCCCAGCCATATATGGTTCTACCACAAACCTTTACCACAGAGTTGGATGCAGACACTTGTAAAGGATTTCTCTTTCCTTCACTTGGACTAGGAGACCCAAATCAATTCCAGCATTACAGTGCACCTGTGCACAAAGCCAGCTCTATAAAGATCTGCTTTACATGGGTTGGAGTGAAAGATCTTCTGCTTTAAAGCTCTGATCTCAACCCTATTGAACACCTTTGAGATAGATGTGAACACTGACTGCACTCCAGGCCTCCTCACCTACATCAGTACTTGACTTTTATAACACTCCTGTGGCTGAATGAACACAAATCAAGCCGAAGGCATTATAATAATACAATAAAAATGATCACCATTTTGTTTAATTACTCTAAAATCACAATAATAACAAACCCTAGAAGTTGTTTCAGAAATAGCTTGAAATTACTCAGATGTATTGAATAAACATCTAGTGAAAATCTTCTTTTTTTTTTAACAGCAAAAGAATTAGTTCTTGATTGTGGAAATCACACCTACGCTTCAAATGCAGATTGTTTTTAAAAATCCCTGGCTTATTCCTTTAACAGAGGTAAAACAATGCCATAAATCATTTCTACACTAATACACGCTGGTGTTTACATCAAGCATGTTTTGTCACACTCCACACATGTACCCTGTTCCCCTAACACTTCGCACAGAACCAAAAAATTTACACACAACACCGAAAATGTACAAAGTGTAAACAGTACTTACTGTCCGTTCTCCAGGTCTTTGACGTGACACACGGTGGCCTCGATATAGTCTCTGTGTTTGTGCGAGAGACGCAGGGCGGACGAGTCTTCATCCGAGCAGTGACCTAGAGAACCGTTCGGACGGCACTCTGAGAACGGACTAGCCTTACCGTTTGGAGACATCAGTTCCGCTTCCTTCTCCTTGTCCAGGAGAGTGAGTTCAACTTTGACCTCTACTGCCAAGGCATCACAAATACAAAAGCCAATTAGAGTTGTGAAATATGACACGCTTTCTGATTCCATTGAAAATGTACTGTGTGAGTAGGTAGGGAGGTATAGAGCCGGTTTATCGATGTTTGAAATGTAAGTGATAGCTAGCCATTTTATGGTTTTTAAAAGAAACATGCATGCTCCCTTTGTTTGTATGCAACACACTAGGTCAGTTAATGGTATGAAGATTCACTTTATCCAAGCAAATTATATGAATGTACAGATGTTACTTTATTTTCACTGAAAAATCCTTCCTTGGCATCCAGACAGTTTGTTTCTCCAATTATTCAGCTTAGCTCAGGCAGCTATTCTGTGCCTCTTGTAAAACTTGCTAAAAGTGTTCTTCACTAGTTGGAGATTTCTTCCTAACCTTGTGATCCAGTTCATCCCAGAGCAGTTCAATAGGATTTAGGTGTGGTGTCTGGGCAGGTTGTTTCATCATAGTTTGCTCTCTAAATAACGCTCACTGAGCTTGGGCGTAAGTTTTAGGTCGTTGTCTTGTTGTATGGTGACGTTGGTTTCAGTTAGCAAACGGAATTGCATGGTGTTGAAATATGGAATGGTTGCTATGTTGGTTCCTTTCACCAAGAATAAGTCTCCAAGCTTCCCTGCTCCAAAACAACCCCAGCCTGAAAAGCTTTCACCTTCATGTTTGGCTGTGAGGCAACTTGCTAACATCTGTCCTGTTTTTTCATCTTTCATAAGGTTTTCTTTTGGAGTCGAAAAAGTACAATTTGGACTAATTCACTGTTGTGTTTTTTTTTTATGTCTAATACCAAGTTTGTTGTGTAGAAACAAAAAACCCATGCATGTCTCAAAAACCATAAAATTGTAGGTGTTTCCAAACTTTCAACAGCCACTCCATATTGGTTATATTCCTATAAACATTATGAGGCATCACTTTTAACAAATCCTTCTTACAAAAAACAAGATGATTGTGTAACATGGTTCCACCGCAGCCAGTACAGAACCTGCTTTTCTCTCTCAGTGGCTGGAAAAATGTGCCGAGAAACCCAAGTCTTACACTTTAATCTCTGGGAGAATTCTGACCCGCTGAGCGAAGCTTAATTAAAGTCAATGGAAAATCATAAGAGACGACATAAGAGTCAGCGGTGGAGAAGAAAGAATGCTTTATAATTAGTGACACTGTGGCAACAGAACGAGACCCGACTCTTCAGTTATTAGAGTATGTTTGTAGTTGGTTTAAATGCACTTTACATGCAATTCAATGGTTTTACTTCCCAATGCTGCATTCAACAATCTTAACTGTTTAAATACTAAATATGGTTTTCCCCAGGGTTCTAAGTAACCAAAACAATGCTATGTCTTTTGTCCAAAAGACTTTCCTGTAGTGGACATGTTACTTGAACTGGATACTCCTTTCCAAAATCAACATTCTTCCATTTGCTATCAGACTTAGGTTACAACGAGCATCCATCGTAAAAAGTCTCTTTATAAGCTTTGACAATGCTGTTTGTATGTGAAAACCTTGAAACCTGCGACTGGACAGAAAACACCTTCTGACCAATCAAATTTGAGAATTAAGCAGCACTGTGGTATAATGAGGTAATCGTAATCGTTTCTCATCTAATCTTTACCTCAGACAAAGTCACATTGTTCTGGGATGTCCCTCAGACTTGCTGATGTGGTTTAGGAAAGTGTGATGTACAGTCAAGAGCAAAAGTGTTACATATTCTTTAAGAAGATCTTGTTTTCATTGCATATGAGGGTGAAATTTCACCAGAAATCTGGACGTGATTGCTGTTAATTACACCATTTTTACGAAGTGGTCGCTTCACAAGCTTTCTAGAGACAAACGCTTCACTCCTGATACACCTCATTTGGCCCTGGTGCCAAATCCAAGACCTTTTTTGTACAACGAACAGCTTTTCACTGAAATATATCGATTGTTTTTTCGCATGTTAAAAGGCACACAGCGCCGTAGCGTAGGTTCGCTCAGTATGATCTTGCCGTTTTCTGAAAGAAAAAATCCTACGCCTACACTCTAGGAAAAAAAGGAAAGCCTATTGAGAGATGAAACCATCTTTTTTGCCCTTCAGCAACTCAAGATGTAAGAAAGCAAACAGCGCTACATTGTGAAACATTCAAACACTTGCCACTCATATTTCTGTTTAATCCCTACGAAACACAGAGAGCAATTGAGAGCATTAAAATTCCTGCGGTCCCGAAAGAAAGCCATGCCACACAGGGGGTTGGGGCGGCAGGGGCAGGTTAGACTGACCTTTATTTAGGCAGCGAAACAAGTGCCAATTATTACAGGATTTGAGGGTGTAGGCAGGTGGGGGTGAACCCATAAGAGCGTATGTGTGTGTGTGAGTGAATAAATGTGTGAGACCTGGTTTGGGTTTGGAGAGGCATCCTCCCATGGTGGGCCTGCGGTGAAGCCAGGAGTCCCAGTGATAGGGAAGCCCAGGGAGGGAGCGGGGGGGGCGGGCAGGATCACGCGCTCACAGTGGGCCACAGGGAGTGGAAATGGAGGTGGACACAGCGCTGCAGCAGGGAATTCTGGGCCTGCTTGGCCCATTCAGCCATATCACAGCTCAGCCACTGCACATATCCTGAGAAGGGAAGAACAACGTGGTTAGAAAAAGTTGAAAAAGTCAAGACATGATATAATTATTAATCATAATAGTTATGGTTTATTACAGTTGAGCCACTAGGATGTATGTTGCTTTTTAATGTGTTGAGTTTCATATTTAAGATTAGACTTTAAACCATCTTTAAAACAGGATGAATGTGTTTCAATTTACTTTTATAATCTTCTGATTTAAACATGTGTTTATATCTACAATCTTTTATTTTATGCATTGTTTCGTTATTTAATACCAAAGCGCTGTTAGATTCTCGAATCAGAAGTATGGAATTTTAGAGAATCTCTGTAGCCTGACATCTAGATTATAGTGGCTGATAAAAAATAATATTTTACTGTTATATGTGTATAACCACACAAGCTACATTCAATGCAACCATAAACGGTTAAAAGAACATTTTGCCATACAGGAATTAAATAATTGTTGGCAAATTACTGTGGAATGGCATTGATTATTTTCTTGAAAAAAACTTAATTTCATATTTTTTATTTATTTTTTTATCTCGTTTCAAATTTAATCCCTATTTACTGCTATAATAGCCTCCACTCTTTTGGGAAGATGTTCTGCTAGATTTTGGAGCATGCTTGGGGAGATTTGGGCTCGTTCAGACACCAGGGGTTTTAGTAAAGTCCGCTACTGATATTGGTGAGGTGAGGAGGCCTGGGATGCAGTCAGCATTCCAATTCATCCCAAAGGTGTTAAATAGGGTTGAGATCAGAGCTCCATATCAGGCCACTGAGGATCTTCCATTTCAATCAATGTAAAGTATATCTTCATGGAGCTGGATTTGTGAACAGGGGAATTGTCATGATGGAACACATTTGGGTCTCGTAGTTCAAGTGAAGGAAATATTTAATGTTACCAAATCCTTTAGCATCCTATTCAACTGTGTGCCTCCAACTTTAGAAAGGTCTGGTGTCCCAATACTATTGTTAATATGGTGTGTATTTTTTAACACGTTGTTTATTTTTGTAATTGGGTAGAATTGTAATTAGACGAAAAAGTTTAGATGAATTTTGTGTAATCTGAGCTTTCATTAGATGTGTTTGGGTACGAATTGTTAGAAATGAAACATGTATGAGAGCCAGAATGAAAAATAGGACAATGAAGCTCATGTTGAATGAGTTGCATCACTCTGCTACAAATAAAAAAAAAGTGCTGGTACATACTGCAGTATGATTTAATAACAGGAAAATAAATCTCCTATACTCTTATACAGCTCTGTATGCCTAAATTGCACAATACGCTGCATTTACAGCAGAATGAAGAATCACACAGCAAAACCGGGGCTGTTGTTAATCAGACTGCAGATTATTGTAATTAGCGTAAGAGAACAAGACGATCCTGGGATTGCAAATAGTTTGTAGAAATGCCATGAGAGAACAACTGGGGTAATAATTCAGCACGGTTTCATCTATGTTTTTTTGCCAGAGCTTAAACCAAGCAGATTATTATTTATTGAACGTATCAACAAGTATCGCCAAATGATGGGGTAAAGGTGATGACTCTATACAGAATGAAAGGAGGACTCAAATTTCCAGCTGCCCACATGGCCTACAGACATTCATTGAAAACTAGGGATAGTAGGATTTAACAATTGCATTACCGGTAATTTAAAAAAAGTGTGCATCAGATACAAGTTTGCATTTGTATGTTGATACATTCTTTAACATATTTGCATCAGTTAAAAAATAGGTTTATTCATATATATTATTATTAGTAGATGCACTATACTTTAGAAAGTGACCAATATTTTTATGTGTAAATTGATTTCTCCTCACAGAACTGTTTCTCAAGTGCATTCTCTCAGCACCAGACCTAAGTCACATAGAATATGGCAGAGATATATAGATTAACATGGCAGAGGTAGAGCTACATCTTTTGGAGACAGAAATATTTTGTAAATTAGTCCTCTTTTAAAGGAAATGGAAAGGCGGGCGCTAATTGTGAGTTCTGGTTTCTGATTGGCTGTCATGGACGGGGTGTTTTGCGGAAGTGCTCGCAGAACGCCTGGTTTCATTTAATATTTTTATTCCTTTTAGAAGTCAGAAGGCACTTAAGTAAATTGATGATCTGCTGTCTGTCTGAAGCAAATAAACAAAAGTGAACTGTCAGTACCATATTAAAATGCGTAGCACCATATTTTTTTCATTGCATCGCATTGCATTTGTGTCAAATCAAATTATAATCAGTTCACACTGCTTCACAATAATGCTGAATCGCATCGTATCTGTAGCTGCATCATATATATCTTAAATGTATCGTATAATTAGCTAAGCATCCATATGTGAATCACATCAACCTCATTTATGGAGATGCACGTTTCCATGTATTTGTATTACTCTCAGTCTAAAAGCCTTGTTATCTATGTTTGCTTCTCTGGTTTTGTTCGTTTCTTTTGTTTATGGTTTCATGACTTTGGATTATCCTGTATGTACTGTTTGCTAATCACCTGACTCTACCTGATTTGAATTTTGACATTTGGATTATGTTTTGTGTTCGTTCCCAAAACTGTCGAAACTGCATTACCGTCGGTCGCAGCCTTCGTTATGTGGCATGGATGCTGAACGAGGGAAATTCATGGCATAGCAACACTGCAAAATAGTATGCTAACACTTCAGTACCTCAATACCTTTACATGGAAAAAGTCTATTGTATTATGTGATAGAACTGAACTTAGTGGGTGTAGTGGTACTTATTAATAAAAACTGAAATCGAATATGACAAGGATGCAAGGATGACAAATATCTGTGTGGCCACTTGGTAAGAAAAATAATGAAAATCAGGTGGTAATACATATGGAGAGTAATTAGTATTGGTGAAATGTCAGTGGAAGTAATAACCTGTTCCCCTGTGACTTAAATATTCTCTTCCTCTAAAATCTGTTTCATTAGAGGAAGGATCTATTTATTTTTTTTTAATAAAAGACCAATGAGAAAATGAAAAATCTCTGAAATGCATTTGGGAAAATGAGGGGGCACTTATTTATTGTGCTAAAATGGCAAATACCTATTTAAAGTTCCTGCCTCTGATAATCCTCTGGGAGAAATACTTCTATGACCTCTTCCAAGATGACCTGACTTTACTAACACCCTTATAGCTGAATTTCACACAAATCTCCATAAACAAACTCCGAAATCTGGTGGAACATCTCCCCAGAAGAGTGGAGGTTATTATTACAGCATATGGTGGCTAAATATGGAATAGTGTCTTTAATCTTAAGGTCACACATCTTAAGGTCAGGCCTGAATGCAATTTTTATCACTGGGTGGTGCAACTAGCATTCCACATTTGCAACAAAAGGATTAACATGGTTCAAATTCGCTCTGGTGTCTGAACTCCCATTGGTAGTTGCTGCACCGAATGGATCCATATTTCCATGGACTTTCGCTGGACATGTCCACATGTAGTTGGGGTTTTATTTGTTTGTCTCGTCTGTATAAAAACCCTTCATGGCAATTGATATCAAATTACATGAACGATTCTAAATAACTGGTATACTTTTTGGTGTTGACAGATATTTGTCAACATTTTCTGACCAAGTATGTAATGACAAGGTCTCACATCCATGGCAAGTATGCAGTTTTACATATATATTAAAACACAATGAGGTTCTTCCTGTTGTTCCACTTGCCAGCTATACATTTATTTTATTTTATTAAAGAAAGACACACATTTATGTTTACATCAAATGTTGTTGTTTTGTTCATAAAACAAGTTGTTTTCTGTCTTCTTGCTTTATAGCAGCTATAAACAGTTGTTCCTGCCATTGAAAATGATCCATAGGTGAGAAAAGAAATACAGATTTCCCCAAACAAACCTTGCCTTTAAATATGTATTACTAAAAACAAGCTTAAAGAGTGAGGCTTCAATTACAGTGGACAACGCCCTTTCCTGTCAAGTACACTTTCCTGAAAACTTCTGTGTATAGAGAAGAAAAATGTGTGTCATAAAAGCTGACATGAGGGACAAAAACAAGACGTGCCTGGGGTACGTTACGTCGCTCAAGATCAATTTAATCCGTTCTATGAGTTAATATAACAGAAAAACTCCAAAACCAGCTCCAGGAAGATATGCGTTACATTGTTTGGTGTGGAAGATCTCCTGCTGTAGAGCTCTGACTTCAACCCAAATGAACATGATGAATGTGAACACTGACTGAACCCCAGGCCTCGTCACCTCACCTACATCAATACCTGACTTTACTGACACCCATGTATGAATGAAATCTCACAAAAATCTCCACAAGCACACGCCAAAATCTTCCCTGAAGAGTGGAGAATATTATAACAGCTAATGAGCACTAAATGTGGTCAGGTGTCCACAAATTTTATCCATGTATTGTAAATTCTGCAGTTTCTTTACATCTGGAAATGTAGTTACATGCAGTTTCTAATTTCATTTAGTAAACTCAGAGTCACATGTTGCACATTTGATTAAAAGAGTTAAATAAAACAGTAATATCTGAGATGTTCTTATAGATAGATAGATAGATAGATAGATAGATAGATAGATAGATAGATAGATAGATAGATAGATAGATAGATAGATAGATAGATAGATAGATAGATAGTGTCTTGCAAAAATGTTTTTTTGCTGGTTTGTATGTGTAATGACTCACGTAGTAACCAAGATGATAAACCATCATAGTATAATAGACCCGTCTACACGTTATCTGCTCTCCATAAAACACACACAGGTCCAGCAATTATCGAGAGCACATGCATAGCTTTTAAATGTTAAAACCACGTTTCGGGGGGTTCTGCCTTAGAGGACCACTTGATATTCACATCACACCCAAAGGTCCTGGAAATGGTGAGTGGAAAGAACAATAGTGCTCCTTAACGAGGCACAGTAGAGCACACAGGAGCGGAAACAAGCCCACAGCTAAAGTTTGGAGGCATCTAAAAATCTAATGCTGTCTGTGAATAAAAAAATAAAATAAATACAATAATAATAATAATAATACTGTGTAATACAAAATATAGTAAAAGTGGTTTTGTGGAATATACATTTTTTAACTTCTTTGTTTGTTTTTAAAAATTTGTTTCTATCTTTATTAATGGTTATCTGTGGAAAGAGATCATTTGCATATTCTAACAAATCCTTGGCGGGGTTGCCAAACCCGAGCGTCTGCTGTAGAGCGCTAAAAGAAGTCCCAGAGCCCAGTTGAGGCAAAACTGTAAGTCTGTTCGTGCATCATCACCGTCATTGCACCGCAGTACTGTACATGATTTAAATAATTTTTTAATATAACACTCATATATACTGTGTGTAAATATATATAATACCTATGCAAAATTTATACGGTGCTGAAAGGTTTATCTAATGTTTTGTTTCTGTATTTTTTAAAACATGATAAATGTTGCACACTTTAAACCTTTATTTAAAACTTTACAGATTCCCCCTTCTATTCAATGAAACATCTATTATTGTGGTAAATAAAAGTACAAACTTTATTGTACATCGCAGGTTTATTTTAAATGCAGTAATGTTTGCTGGCAGTTTGCTAACAAACACTAACTGTTTCATCTACACCTGTATTTATTTTTGGATTTGTAAAACTGGGTGTAAATTAGATTCTAAACCAGAAGGATTTTTTGTAGTATTGTGTTTTGGACCACAGAATCAGTAGATTTTGTCCCTGACATTTCCTCATCCTCAGATACATCACTCATCTCAATATTTAGCTGCAAGTAATTATTTTTGTATTTTTGCCATAATGTTGTGTAATGATTGTAGTTGGGTCTCAAAACACATACACACTACTGGCATAATTGCAGTATGCCTGACCAGGCAGGTACTAAGGATTCTGTAAATGCCTGGTGTGAGTTCATCTTACAGCTTTTCTCAGTTGCTTTGGAGCATTTTTTCAAATAATCCTTAATATTTGTAAACCAGTAAAATCCTTGGTTCATCTCTCAAAAGTAAGGATTTGTGTCCATGAACATCTCATTCCCATCAGAATGGCAAGTCCTTTAGTCATTGTTCGCAAACAAGATCGTCAAAATGTTTCAGTACTTCTTGATATAAACTACAGTTTGGATTACAATGATTGAAAAAATGCACAAGGCTGAATTTCTTCTGTATTGCATTTATGAATTTCAGCAGTACAAATTCATTTATTCACACTTTTTACTGTGCTGTATTAGTGTCTGTTCATTTCCTGGTGGTTGAACAATTTTCAGAAATTCTGTGTTTTGCCAATTGGAGGTTCACGAGATTCACGTCTGACCTGTTTTACAGTTTTTCTTAGTTGCTTTGGAGCATTTGGGATCATCCTTAATATTTGCAAAACAAAATTATTATAACACTTTGTACAAAACAGCACAATACATTGGATTTCTTGCAAAAGCCTGTACTTTTCTCAAAATCCTTAGTTCATCTTTTAAAAGTAAGTATTTGTGTCAATGAACTTGATATAAATTACGGTTTGGATCAGAATGATTTAAAATGCACAACATTTTAATTTCTTTGGTTTGGCATCTATGAATTTCAGCAGTACAAATTCATTTATTTGAATGCATATTTGATTTATATTGATTGACACTTTGACACTTTTTACTGTACTGTACAAGTGTTTGTTCGTTTCTTAGTCGTTCATCCACTTTCCGAATTTATAATTCTGTGTTTTGCTCTGTCTGTATACACTCTCCAATTGAAGGGTCACAAAATTCACCTTTGACCTGTTATAGAGAACTAGTTGATTATTGGTTAAGCTGATGCTGTAAACTTCCCTTCATTAGTGACATTCAAGATTCATCTGCACAATTCATCAACTCAAGTCAAATTTACAAATAAAATTTTATAGAAATTATAGATGACAGATGATGGCAAACTGGTTTGGCAACTGATGCCGAGATGTTTTGGGGGTTAAAACTATTCAGGTAAAACCAGTATAATATATTTTGATCAACATGAACATAAAAATGATGTACCAAAGCATTCGCAGTTCAATCAAAGCAACAAGAATCGCTTTTATGGTGTGCACAAGTGACTGAATAATGTGGAGGTTGAACAAGTAGTTTTGAGAACTTCATTTCTGATCTGAGAAACGCTCCAAAGCCACTGATACACATTTTAATACACATAGTCTTCATATCTAATTCATTTGGCTTGTATCTACGAATCTATCTAATAATATGTGTAATTGTATTTATATGAAAATATCCACAGTAATAATATACAGTATTTAATATTTGGTTACATGGCTACTTGTTACAAAAATGTATCATAGTTTTTAACACATAGTGGCCAATCCATCTGAATGCAACGTCAACCTCTTTTGTAGGTTAAGGAGATTTTTCCTGAGTTCAGAGAATGTGACTCAGATCTCGTTGGCTTGCTCACCAGGAGGCCCTGGCCACAAACAGGGTTAATAACGTTTATCAGCAACGTTACGTCAGCCGTACTAACTGCACGTTTGCCGTTGTGTTGGAATGTACTGGAGATATGTGATCAGTGCCAGCGACGAACTTGATCACCCGCATTGTTATCGCTTTTAACCTCAGCTTGACATTTCCGGACTCTACATCAGATTAAAAGAATCTAATTATATTAAACTGATATTATAGCCATCATCATCAAGTCATTTTAAAGTGTTCAGATCAGCATTAAACCTCTTTAAATGTAGATTGCAATGCTAAATTACAAAACGTTTTTGTAATGTTGGAGCTCTGCTACAAGCAAACAGCTCTACAAAACGGAAATGCCAATGGTGTGTGAATACTAATACTAACTCTGCTAGTTCTTTATATATATATATATATATATATATATATATATATATATATATATATATATATATATATATATATATATATATAAATTTTTCTATGCTTTTTAAGCTGACTCTTTTGCAACAAAGCTTTAGTTTGAAGTTTGAAACAATCTACAATGTGACAGATACAGTATATTAGTGAGAATGAGCCCTAATACTATTAGTGTGGCAGAAATTAGCATTAGCTTGCATTGTCAAACTTATGATGCTAGCTAAAGTTTGAGAGATTGGGAATAAAGCTGTTGTTTGGTTAGCCTTTTTAGCTAGTTACTAATACTTAGTTTGTGTCATGAGAGAGAGATAGTAACCAACGTCTGAAAGATTAGAAATTGAGCTACTATTATTTAACTTTATTTTATCTAATGTTGCTCCTTAAATCCATGAGGAACTGATTGACCCTTACAAACTAAAATCAGTGTATGGTTTAAGCTGGATGTCGTCTTCCTGTATATACTTTATCTTCACAAAGGGCAAAAAAGTTAGTGGTAGTTAACTCTGTAGCATGACACTCAAGATCAACACTCCAAACCATGTAAGCTGTATCTTCATTGAGCTGGCTTTGTGAACAGGTTTGGGTCTCCTAGATCAAGTGAAGAACCACATATAGCTGGAAAAGACAGGTGTCCCACTATTTTTGTGCTTTGAGAAACTGGTTCTGAATCGCCTCACTGCGAGCCTACCACCTACACTGGACCCAAACCAGTTTGCCTATCGCCCGAACAGGTCGACAGAGGATGCAGTTTCCACTCCTCTTAATTCAGCCCTCACCCACCTGAATAAAAACAACACCTAGATCAGAATGCAGTTCTGTACTGAATGTTGAACAGCCCCTATACTTCTTAAGGAGTTATAAAAAAGCTTATCTGCCCCCTGAGATTCTAACAAACTTTTACTGCTGCATCATTGAGAGCATCCTGACCAACTCAATCACTGTATGGTACAGAGGCTCCACTGTGTGTGAACTCAAAGCCCTGTAAAGGGTGGTCAAAACCGACCAACGCATCACTGGCACCAGCCATTGAACACCTTCACCACAGCAGATGTCTGCGTAGAGCTCACTACATCATCAAGGACTTCTCACATCCCAGTCACAAAATGTTAAACCTCCTTCCATCAAGAAGGCAATATAGAAACATATGCACCAGAACATATATATATATATGATACCTACCTACATCTCTCTTATGAAAATCTGTTAAGAAAGTATTTTTTTCTATTATATTGTAATTTTAAAACTTAATAACTTGTTATTCCAAATGATTATCTTATCTTTTATTCCTGTTTTTGCGAATATTTTACATACTTCAATCTATACATGAAGATATAAAGTTGAATGGCACATATTGTGACCTACTAAGTTATATGTCCAAATCATGAGATATGAATTTATAACACTGATATTATATCTTGATATAATGAGGTATGTTGAAACAATAAGATATTAATTTGATATCAAATTAAAGTCCAGATATTAAGTTAGAATAATGACATATATTAAGTCTAAAGCCATATGAAATAATACAATAATTTGAAAAACTACCTTAGTATATTTTTAATAATATTTAATAATACAAAATTGCCTGTTCTCTCATTTAGTCATTATTGTATACTTGGGTGCATGTTTTCTTTCCATTCGTTTATTTTATTTATATTTTTTGTTACTTTTTCAGTTGTTTGTCTTGGTCAAAGCATACACAGTTGTATTTTGGGACCGGCTCAGAAAGTAATGCTAATCTCGCTGTAATATGGCCTTTTTATTGATCATTTTTATTCAGAGAGATAAAAAAAATGCACAACAGTTCGGCTATAATAAAAACTCTGACCCAAGCAGTAATGTATAGAATTTATATAAGAAAATGTAGTTTACAGCAAGCGTAGTTTTTGGACCTTTTCTTAAATTAAAGCTTAATTTATATGGATGAAAAAGTATATATTATTTTTGGATCCAGTGCAAATGGTTTTTATAGCAAAAAAAAAAATTCAAGCCTTTTAAGTTGCTTCACTTTCAAGGGACTTTGTGAGTAATAAAGAGATTCCTACTAAACTAAACTGGTTAAGGTTAGAAATGTGAATGATGAGAATGATGAGACACAGTAAATGGATGAGGACTGAGATCCAGACACGATCATGCAGAGAATTTTAGAAACGTTTTTAAGGTACATTAAAACCCAAGACCTTTTCTGGGCTTCAGCCAGCTGTCTTTTCTTCTATATAGCTATACAATGTAAAGGGGGAACCCAAGGCATCATTTAAAGCACAAACACCAAAAAATACAAGTATCACCACTGTTATGTTCTGATTCTTCAAGCCTCCACCTAAACTCCTTCCTTCCTCATTAGCATCAAGGAACTTTGAACTTTTCCCAGAGTAATCTTTTGAACTATTCCTGACGTACTCACGTTTTCCAACCCTGTGTATACGTGGTGTTCGTTAATCAGCTGGAGTGGATTGACTCAAGAGTTCAAAGTGCTTCCCAAGGTCCTTGGTACATAAAAAAATCTGATGAAAGCTGCAAGAAATGGTGTTACCATGTATCAGTCCAGACGTTGCATGTATCAGTCCCAAAGCTGCAGTCGTCTGGGTCATCTTTCTGGGTAAGGGGTAAGATATGGTGGAAATTTTCCAGAACCTTGTTTTGAGGAGCTCATTCTGTTGCGTGGTTCCCCTATGCCTTCGGGCCGAGTGTCAAAATGACGTGTTGATCATTGGCACTTCACCCGTACCCTTTGGTTCAGGTACAAATGGTCTCCTTTTAATCACTAGCTCTGTTTTTGAGATTTAAAGACACTTACAACAAAGGCTTTTCTAAAGATCGCATCTTCACTGCTTGCAAAACATGAAGCAGAGATAGGGGTTGAGTTACGGAATACCTGGCGTGCGTGTTTACCCCACAGAAACCACTGACTTCCATGACCTTTTACACTGTACACGGCTCTGTACCATCTTCATGTCAAAGACATTACGTAGAGTACTCTAAACAGAACGTCAGCATACAAGAATCTGTAAGAACGGTAATCTTCCAGGCACTAATGCCATCAACACTGATAGTGAAAATTTACTGCTGGCAGTTTATTAACGCCGTATTGATCTTTGAATGGCGGCTTCCTTTGACCTACTCTTCAGATGCTGTACGAATGATAGTATAATGATGGAGTGCAATCATTTAACAAAGGAAAACCATGGATTTAAGCACTATGTATAACATCTGTCTGACCTGAAGTTACTACAACTGACTAGAGTCCACCTTGTCAAGGTTTAGGCAATCTTGTGAAGATCTATGAACGTGTATTGACTTATTGCACAACTTGGTCTCGTGTAATGATTACATGCTATATCAAATGTTCTGCTGAAACAGATAACTGTACATGTCTATAAATATGTTGAACTAGCCTTTATATCATGCATAATTATATACCAAAATATTTCATTTTATGTTACGATAAAAGACTACAAGCATGTATAGTTCTTGATGTGGTAACTCTTACATTTTTTTTGGGAAATTCTTTATTTTTAGTGCAGCAGCATAAACAACAATACTTGTTCCAAAAACAGGGATAGTTACATCATTCTTATCTGCCACACATTTTTTCCCTTTTTTTCTATTCTTGGATATTTACATAATACAAACAAATGAAAAATAAATAAATAATAATACAATTTGAATTTAAATAAATCAATTAATTAATTCAAATAATAAAAAATAATAATAATTACTTGGGGGCCATCAGATTATATAATTAATTTTATAATTGAACTCCTATAAAAGTTGTTAATTCTCTGTATATAGTAGAGACTGTAGGAAAAAGCATTGAAGCACTAATTTTCAATATGCAATAGGGGAGAAGTTCATAAGAACATTTTCAAGCTTAAAAAAACAAGCTACATTTGTTCTATACTTCCACAAAGTCTGGGCGATTTTGTCTTACATATTCAAACCACTTAGTCCAGATTTTACATAGGGAGAAAATAATGTTTACCATTACATAGATGTCGTCTACAATATGCATTCAATCTTGTATTGTGGGGGTTCAGCAAGGAACCACTGCCTTAACTACATTTTCTGGCTGCAATATCTTGTGTATTGTCAGGAAAGTCTTCAGGGCAAAGAACCTTTCAATTTCTTAGTAGCTCTACGGTCGTACGAAATTGAGGAGACACGACAACATGATATACAGCAGCCATTGGAAACTACAAGTGTGCATGTCCAGTGTGGTGACAACGTTGAGAAAATTGTAGGTTTATGAAAATGTTGAGTGATTTTGGGACTAGTAATGGGAGTGAAGGCAGTGGATCTTTCTCCTGATTTTTCTAAAGTTAATGCTACAGTAGTTCACTGATATAAGTTGCTAAGGCAACCAGTTGTGGGAATTCCTACTGGTGAATTTATAATACAGTGACTGGTGAGAAGCTGGTGAGATGGTAAATGTAGCTATAGATTATAAGTGATCTAGAAGTGATAAGAAGTAGAATGATGTTTCTTTGCTAGTGGCAGTTGGCAAGTTGCTGTATTATAAAAGGAATAAATAGCATGTGCTGTTATATAGAAGAATAATCAGCTTCCATTGGAACCCAACACACCACACCATTGTTGGTTCATATCTTTTAGCTACATGTTTTGTTCCTTACATATTGGATACTTTTACCCTTATTTAGTGTGTTTCACAGGTAGCACAGGGAAGTGGTAGCTCGGTGCTTAAGGCTCTGGGTTACTGATCGGACAGTAAAAGATTGAAATTTTTCCATATCTTCAAGCTGCCACTCTTGGGGCCCTTAAGCAAGGCCCTTAACCCTCTGTGTTCCAGGGGAACTGTATCATGGCTGATCTCGGCTTCCTAATATCGCTGGGAAATGCAAAGAAAGAATTTCACCATGCTGACAAGTAAAAAGCACCTTTTACCTTTTTGTCTAGCGGAAATATCATAGTTTGCAGTTTATGCTCTTGGCATAAAATGGTTTTATTTAAAAAGATTGAGTGTTTTTTTGGGGAACCTGAAAAAGAATACATCAAAACCATAGACTTCGAGCCATTTTTTGTCTGGAAAACCATTAAAGGAGGAGCCACAATCAAGACCACCATTGCATGTCTAAGATTGAGTCTGGATCTAAAGGGAGTTACGTCTAAATGAAAGGCGAGATGAAAACCATCAAATTCTTTTCAAGGTGAAACCTTTTCACTCGAACCTTTTGGCTTCATTCATACATTGCTTTAATGATTAGACTTATTTTCCACAAAAAAAGCCAAACACTGAGAAGAGTCCAAATGGCAAACAAGTCAATACAGAAAACATCCCGACCAGATTCAAGTTCTACTGCCCAAGCATTTCACAGATTGATGGACCACTAACTAGTTTGAAGAACGAGAATCTATCATACTTTCTTATACTATTCTGTTCTTATAGCAGGAGGCAGAGATGATATGATTAAGTGTAATGAGTTACTGCAAATATTTTATTGTACCATAATAACAATGACTCACAACTCAAAGTGTGAGATGTTACACCAGCATCTCGTGTAGCTGTTAGAACTAGTGGAATACCAGGTTCAGGACACTTTATTTGCATTCAAACTGAGCAGTGTTTGATTTTCAGGGACTCAGTTGTGTGAGAGATTGCTGAAGGAGTCAGTGCTGCTGTGGTGAAATGACCTGATCAGATACAGAACAATCTGTCAGGAATTGGCCCTAATGAGCCGAGACATGATTAACAGGATCTTCTCTGAGGAGCACATGGAGAAGTTGTGTGTGATGGAAATGTGTTGTGCAAAAAGATAGATATAGATTTGAATATAGGAATTCAGCAACCTGGAAAATGTGAATTCATTCAAAACATTACGTGTACCTGCTGCCAAAAACAAGCAAAAAACACTCCAGCGTTTTTTTTTCTAGATAAAACTTCATTGAGCATCTGGTCCATTTATATTCGATCATTTTCGACCATTAAATTCAGACTTTTTTCCAGATAAAAAAGGATGTTTTCCTCAGCCCAATTGTGTAGCACCATATATGATTGATCATTCTGGAGAACCTAAAATTCTCCTCTAGACCCCTACATGAGAGAGTCTGCTTCTAGACCAGGGTTTCCCGTTTCTTTTTTTAATAAATGTTTACACAGATTGTTGTATAGAGCTCATAAGCACTGCTCCTGAGTGAGGAGTTTAGCAGTAAATGAGTTTACACGCATGTGTTCCTGCACGTCAGTGCGGCTGATTAAAGGGCACTGGAGTTCAGAGCTGATCTTGTTGTGGAATTCGGAGTTTAAGCTGTGCTGTAGTACACTGCAGGGTTATAGCACACTTGGAAGCGCACACACACACACACACACACACACACACACACACACACACACACACACCACGTGCCTTCAGGCTGCAGTAAAACACTTTTGCTCAGTGTCTTGCAGTTTCTGAGAGTGCAGAAAATCGCACTACGGCTATTCCAGGAGACAAAAATAAATAAATAAATAAATAAATAAATAAATAAATAAATAAATAAATAAATAAAAGTAATAGTAATAATTTGAATTTTTTTAATGAGAATTTTCTAAAAAAGAAAATGTATCTAATGTATGTGTGTTAGAAAGGAAGAGAGGTGCCACAGAAGAAGCAGAATGAGAAATAGACGAGAGACACATAAAGAGCAAAAGAAAGAGATAATTAGTCAACAAAATTCTTCAGTATTGACCAGCCCTCTGAAAGAGCCACCACGTTCTTCTAGTGACAGCAGACTTCTCTCATTCTTCCTAACACACTCTTCAAACACTCCTCACACACCCATACAGAACATCTATTCCTCCAACTCCACTTGAACCCCTTTCTGACCACACCATTCCTCCCTGGCTTCCCCAGACCCCCAGGATAGTAAAGGTACAACAGGACTCACCTGAAGCCTGGAGGAAGCAGCTGCCGTCTGGTCAGTGTCCACACACTCACTGCCTGATCGCTTCTGAGGAGCAGCAGAGCATTCTAGCACTTAGACAAAGGTGTTCCTCAAGCTCCTGAGGAGTCTTCTGAAGAGCTGAGTGTTGTGTCCTGCACCGCTTTCACTGCAGTAACCCAGGATCCACACACAGTCCCACAGCGAGCCTCTCTCTCTCTCTCTCTCTTTCTCTTTCTCTCTCTCTCTTTCTTACACACACACACACACACACACACACACACACACACACACTCTCACAAAGCAGAAGGGATAAAGCAGAGTAAGAAGTGCTTGCTTTGCTCTGTTCTATCCTTTATTATCTTCTCCTGGTGCTTATTCATTCAAAGCTCTACACACTCACACCTCACTCCCTTTCCTTCCTTCCTCCCACCTCTCTCTCTCTCTCTCTCTCTCTCTCTCTCTCTCTTTCTCTGCAGTTGCAGGTCTCTTGCCAGCAGTTCAGCTGTATGCGTTATTGATGGAGTTGCTCGGGGATGCTAACACAGCATGAATTCTCCCAGACCTCCAATTTTACCCCCTCCCCTTCCCTTCAGTCCACTTTGCTCTTTTTCCTTGCCCCTCTCTCCCTCTTTCATCCAGCTTGCTGTTTTATCTTAACTAAATTATGCTCTCTCTCTCTCTCTCTCTCTCTCTCTCTCTCTCTCTCTCTCTCTCTCTATCTCTACCCCCCTTTGTGCATACACACCTACTTTCCACATTTATTACTAAAGTACATTGGCAGTAGGGTCGTTTACAGCAATCATTCTTTAGTGAAACCGAGACAGATAGATAAACAGATTAGGAGAGTGCAAACAATTATAGACTAAACTTACAGAGAAATAGACAGATAGATCATTTATTTAATATATTTTTATTAGGGTGACAATAATTATGTAGTAGACAGACAGACAGACAGACAGACAGACAGACAGACAGACAGATAGATAGATAGATAGATAGATAGATAGATAGATAGATAGATAGATAGATAGATAGATAGATAGATAGATAGATGACTGTACACATATCTGTACATTGTTTGCCATCACATGACCTGTTCATGTCTCTCTACAAATGGTAGCTAATGTGTCTGAAACACATTTATTTTCATGTCACTGAAATGGCTGTGATTTGAAATGTTCTTGAGGGGTCTGATAGAAAAACGGTCTCCTTGACCAGACCTCATCATCCACCCTGCTAGGAAATAACACCAGCTAATGACTTACTGTGTGACAGAGAAAAGGGAGTGTGTATGTTTGTAAGCGTTTGTTTGTGGTCGATCCTCTTCTTAGATCTTATGCACTGATAGCACACTTGTCCTTCTCCATGATGTGGTCAAAGTCGTTAGACCAGGTGTAGCCCGGTCAGAACACTCAATCCGGCCCCTGCTGGTGGTCATGCTGGTTCGGACAAAAGACCCCGGCTTGGGTCAAGAGCACTGCACAGCTGGTTTCGTTCCTAGCGATGGAAACACACACCTGGCACACTGACTATAATCAGGGTTGCCAGGTTGGATAAAAGGCATCCAGACCCAATCATTCCCAGACATTAAATAAATGTAATTTAATTGTCTCATCTGTCCATATAGAAGAATGAATGTATGACATGACAATTACAAATACTGTGGTGAAGGATAAATAAACATGAGGAATCTAAATTAAATTTGTACTAATTCAAAGGACATTTACTGTTTCTGTGAAGAACAGATTGATGAGGAGCTCAGTTTATGAGGGAGGTGGTAGCTCAGTGGTTAAGGCATTGGGCTTTGGATCAGAAGATCACAGGTTCAAATCCCACCACCAAGCTGCCACTGCTTGGCCCTTGAGCAAAAGCCCTAAAAACCCTCCCCTGCTCAGTTGTAAGTCGCTCTGGATGAGGGCGTCTGCCAAATGCTGCAAATGTTTATAGTGTAACACGGCTCTTTCGCGCTAACCTAGCTGGCAAGCTCTCTGCACTACTTTCTTGAACAATGATTGTCCTTCTTGGGCTATGTTTTGAGTTCAACAAATCCCTGAGGCTATAACAATACAAAAAACTAAACTGGAATTATTAAATCCCACTTGGCTTGACCTTAAGTCAGTAGTTTACTAGCCATTAACTTTATGGGCTGTTTGCTAAATAAACTCATTAGAAATGTCAAGCTGTGTGAATTTACAGTCATTTGTATTAAACATGTTCAGGGTTGTTTAGGATCAAATCTCATTCCTATTCATGGTTATATATTTTGCCTAAAAATTCAAACGAGCACTTTTCCCCTAACATCATTGTTTTTCTTTTTGAAGGCTTATAAGCACGCTATAACGCTTCATAATATCAATTTTAACACTTTTCACTTGAATTTTGAGGTAAAACTGTATGTAAATTTGCATGCATTATGGGGACCTATGTGTTATAAAGTAATGTTTTTCAACCTTATTTTTTAGTAGACCCCATTTTAAGATTTTATTAAACGAGGTTTAACCCCAATGCCCCCCACCCCCAATTCAAACATACTAGCACACACATTTCATTGAACGTCACTTTTGTATAATTTTTAATAAAAGCAAAAACAGCAGAATGCAAACAATTAGCTGCAACTTGCAACTATGAATTTTTTCCCCAAAAAAAAACAGGTTCCATGAAACAATAACAGCAGCACAGTTTAATCTGTTTATGTAAATATGAAACAAATCTATCCATTTCACAACAGAAGCAAATTAACATCTATTAACGTAAATATTATTTAATCAGATAATTAATCTGTTATTGTATTGTTTGTTTTGTATTCTAAAAACTAAATACATACATCAGTCAAAACACAACAACAACTTTTTATACACAACAGTAATTATTTATCATGCTGTTTAATTATTTATCATGTTGTTATAAAGGAAATAAATTGATTAATATTTTAAAAAATCAAGAGTTCACTTGGAGACCCCTCGGAAAGCGACCCCCAGGTTGGAAGACAGTTTTATAAAGTGTTTATGAAGAGTCATTTCATACTTTAGAGTCTGAACTTTTTGAAATAACAAGACCATAAATGTACAAGTAATTTACATATTCAAATATATGTACATTTACAGCTTCTAAAATATTAAGTGTCCCTCTAGTGATCCGAACGAGAACTGCAGAGGGCCACCTTAATGATGAGGACGACACACTGATTTATATTTCAAGGACATATATGATTCAATTGAATCACACAGGAGTTCATAGCACCACATTAAGAACAGGCCAATGTGGCAAGCCATCAGGGTCATAAACAAATTATAAAAGAGAAAAGTGCCCTGTTGAATAATGCATCGGATTTAGTAGCCAGGCTGAATGTTAATGTCGGCGTCCTGTCACGAAGTGCTTCAGCCGACTGCTCCGGTCTGGTGAAGTCGCTCAATAAGTGAAAATTATTCATAGTTATCGACACTGAGCACTTATGATTTTTGGTGGCTGCTGGGGTGATTAATAACGCTTCAGATGAACAGATTCATTCCTGCTATACTACACCAGTTTGACTGTCAATCTTGACTGGTTTGAGGGTGTTATTTTATATTGCATCAACAAAATAAATTAGCAGTTTATAGTATGTATAAATTACTTTATAATATTATTGTTTTTTATCTCATTTATGGGGACTTGTATGGCAGATGCTCCATAATCAGAAATGTAACAAATTCTGTGTAATTGTGATCTTGTTCGTTTTTTGTTGTTGTTTTTTTCACCTTTACTCTTGACATGTTTAGTAGGAGTCTCCAGTTTGAGTTCTTTGTAAGTTGTTAATTTCTGTTTTCTCTGTAACATAACAATCTGTCATTTCTTTTGGTCTTAAGTTAATAAGGCAGAAATAAGGCAACGCTGTCCAGAGCGGCCATAGCATTAAAAAAAGAAGGCGCAAACCTGTTTAACTTATCTGTAAACGGACAAAAAAATATGATGCCATTCTTTAATTAATATACAGTGCCTATGGAACGTTTGGGAGATACCAAGTCTTATTTAAAGGTCAAATGCTTGTTCCTTTTTTGTATACAACAAACTAGATAATTTGATGGTTTGAAGATTTACATTGACCAAACAAATAAATATTATAAATGTACAGATGTTATTCTTTATTATAATTTTATAATCCCTTATTGTGAATAACAGCTCTACACTTTACTCTACTCTAATACTTTGCCAAACTCGCCAGAGGTGTTCTTTACTAGTTGGATATTTCTTTCTGATCCAGTTCCCAGAGCAGTTCAGTAGGATTTCAGTGCAGTGACTGGGTCATTGTTCGGGTTGTATGTTGAAGTTGGTTAGAATCAACTGCAGTACAGACGGAATTACATGGTATTGAAGTATAGAATGGTTGCCATGTTGGTTTCTTTCACCCAGAATAAGTCGGCTACATTTCCTGATCCAAAACAAACCCAAACAATTAAGCTTCCACCTTCATGTTTGACTGTGGGGGTGAGGCAGTCGGCTAACATCATCTCTGCTGTTCTCCATCTTATATAGGTCAAATTCAGACTCATCTGTCCAGCCACAGAACTTTCCTCCAGGCATTTACTGTGTTCATGTGTTCATGTTTTTGTCTTTTATCAAGTTTATTGCAGATAAAGAGCTTGGGCTTATGCTTTGGTGCATTATGTTTTTGTATGGTGAAGTCGGTTCCAAATAAGTGCAGTCCAGACGGACTTGCACGGTGTTGAAGTATGGAATGGTAGCCATGTTGGTTCAGTTTTCCTTTCACCATTAATCTACATTCAACTTACATGTACTGTATATAATGAGTTCGCATGCTCTTCAAATATAAGCAGAAAGTTGTGACAGGCAACTTGCAAGACTTTTGACAGGCATTGACAATGTATGTTAGTAGGTTTGGCAATTGTTATGGTGTAAAAAAAACAAAAACAGTTCAAGGACACTGTTATATTAAAATTCTCTTACCACATTGAATTAAGTTTTTGAACACAAAAGCTGACGTTTAATTACTTTACATTAATTTATTACCTTTACTTAATGGTAAATAAAACATTTTGGAAATATATATATATATATATATATATATATATATATATATATATATATATATATATATATATATATGCTGAAATGACGCTGAATTCTAAAGGATCTTTCAGGTCTGAGGCCTGGCACTGAAATCTTCATCTGAACTCAGTAGTTTCAAAGGTGGTGTGGGGTTTCTTTTTCCATTAATGGACATAAAACACTTAGAACCAGCTACAGTTACACACACCTGTCCAGATGCTTCAATACTGTGCTTTCAGCTCGCCAAGTGTCCTATTTTTTAAGCAAAGCCGGGATCACGGTCTAATTGTAACGCAAATGCACACCTGTGTTTCACTTGTCCTGAGTCACCCCTGAACACTAGACGTCTTGAAATAAAAAAAATAAATAATTAATTACATTTAAAAAAAAAAGGGAAAAAGATATCATGCACACACAAATCGGTGTCTTTTTTCATTTTTGACGTGGTTTCTTTTTGTAGCGCAGCCAAAATGACCATTAAATTATTTCTGTCCCAAGATGAGTGTCCAATTGTTTAAAACTTACAAAAAATGATGGATTGAAGTGTCTGATCTGATTATCCCAAAGATATATTTTACATGGACATAAACATCGTGGTGAGTCAGCGTTTGTAGAATATGAGGTTTTTTAACTTCAATAATGTTTAAAATACACCGGGACATGTTCCGTGAGATGAACGGTGTCGATTAATGTGAACACAATAATCTTACAGAAAAGAAATGCAGTTTGATGATCTGAAATAACTTGTAGGCCCACCCCTTCGCCCACGCACACATTTCCTCCAACTTTATTCGTATTCCATGGATCCCAATTTAAATTTCCATTTCGACTTGCAGAAATTAAAGAGGTAGAAAAATTTAAACGAAGATGTTTGGGATTTTTGTATAAAAGTTGAATGAACAGTGGCACCAAATCATCCCCCAACTTTTATCGTACTACAATTATCCTTTGTTGTGTGAGCAAAAGAAAAAAAACGTGAGTCTCTTTAATTGAAACTACAGAAACTGTATTTTCTTCCAAATGAAATGAAATGAAAGCATTCTTTTTTTCCCAAGATTTATTAAGCACCTACAAATAGGAGTCAAAAAAACACCAAGAACAAGAATGTATCAAAACAAACCAGGCAATGTGCGTGTTTCTACCATTCGATCGTGAATCCTTCATTCTGTCATACTGTATGGTGCAAGAATAAAAAAACAAAAATCTATAAGACCTCTGTTTTTAGGTAGTGCTGCATCCTTGGTTGAAGGTTATAAATTGAGTAAAGATCTCCCTTTGCTGCTTGGCTTCATGCTCTCTCATACACACTGCAACAAAAAGAAACGATCCTCCGATGACCAGCAGAAGTCCTGAGAACCAGGCGGAGAACATGGCCTCCCCGTACTCCCAGCGTGGCATCACGTCCGGAAGACCCTCATCCCAGAACTCCACCACCATCACGTAGGCGATCAGAGAAACTGGTGCCAGCGTTGTGATTCCCGACACCATGATGAGCACACCGCCGAGGATGAGGAGTCCCCTCTTTAACCTGTTACGGCCGGCCCCGATCTCAACACCATCGAGTCCAAAAAATGCCGCCAGCACACCGAGGAACCCGGTCGTAATTGATATACACATGAGGATCCTGGAGGCAAGAGTGACAGGAGGCAGAGCGAGAAGAGACTCAAAGGCTTTGCAATGGAGACCCACTTCCTCTGTGAAGATGCAAGTATGCCACAGACCTTCGTACCAATTCTCCATCTCGTTCAGTTCCGAGTTCATTGTCTTCCATAGCGGCAAAAAGGTGGTGATGAAGGTCGTGACAAGGCCTCCGAAAGCCACAAAGAGCGACGCTCTTTGTACAATCTTAGTGGTTAGAAGTACCATCGTCAGTTCTGGTTGCTTCCTCGCTCTGGACATCTCAGAATGTCTCTGTCCAGCCGATGCTGATTTAATCTGTCCCTCCTCCACGGGAGTCGCAGAGCCACAGGCCCAGCCCAGCACCGACTCCTCATCATCATCATCATCATCAGGTGTGTTAATAAGCAAAGCACGCAGTAATCCTTAAGCGCAGCCTTCCACAAGAGCCGTTCTGTTCAGCCGAAGTGATGAATATCAACGTCGAGGACAATAAGGGCTTTTTAAAAGCTGAAATAAGATAGGTCTAGATTTAAATCCGGCTGGCGCTCAAGAAGCCTCCGCAGGGCGAAACATGAGCAGGTCAGGGATGAAGGCACAAAACAGAACAAAGAATCAAACCAGAGCTAGTTTATATACGAGCTATAAGCAAATTTGTCCTGCGATACTAATTAATTAAAGACACTTAAGACAAAATGTATTTCAGTCATGTACAGAAAAGCTTAATGAAATGCAGGTAATGTATAGCAGGGGTCTCCAAACCTTTTTCTGTGGGGGCCACATTAATAAATACCAGCATTATTTTGGAGATTTTTTACTGATTTTATATTTATTATGCCTCCCAATGCTAATTAGTTTATTATTTTGTTATGCACCGTACAGACAAATCAGCATTACATTTCACAGATATACAACCAATTAAAACAGCATTATTACTATCATAATGAAATTCTTTCATATTCATTGCAATTGAAATCAGAACATTTACTTACTTATGCATGTGGTTGGTGGGTGAATCTAACAAATAATTAGGCTACGTTAATAATTAGAGGTCGATCGATAGCTATTGTTATCGGTAAAATCCACTAAGTTGGATCGCACTTACCGATAACCGATTAATCCACCGAGAGTTTTGGATACCGGATTAAAAAGCAAAACAAAAATAACAACATGTTAAATATTACAAAAATAGTCAGGCCATAGTTTGGGGACCCTTTGGACATGAGCAGAGGTACACTAAAACAAGAAGAAAATGCTACATAGATAGATGAATTTATTAAAGGGTTTAGGCCCTTGCTTAAGGGTCCAACAGTGGTAGTTTGGTGGTATGTAAATTACTTTTTCCATACTGTGAACTAGAACATTCTCAGTACAAAAAGCTTCCTCTTTCCTAGCATTCAGAAAATGTGCTGAACTGCTAGCATAACATATTTAGCTGAGTTCAAAACTTAAGTACGAATATAAAAACTTAAGGGATAAACAAACCCAGATCCTTAAACCATATTCAGTTTGATGGCTGACCGTGCAAATTAGCTAATTAAAGCTAATCCCTGAATCTGTCAGAGTTTAGTTAGCATCATGACTATTAGCTATAAACAAGCTTTCCAGATATGCCAACCATTAAAGCACAAGTGCTGAAGAAATAAATTAAATTGGGAATGCAGAAAACTGATGTACACATTTGTAATGGTGTATTTTAGGAAAATACTAATACACACCCCTGTGTGTGTGTTATGAACTGTGGTGCTAGCATAAGCATTATAAGCAGCTAAGCACAAAAGACATTGAGACATTTACATATCAGTGCCATAATGATTAAAGTTTAGGTTTTCTGCAGATTTGAGATTTACCCCAGATCACCTCATGGCTAAAAAAAAACAAAACAAAAAAACACTACTATATGGCCAAAAGTATTGGGACACCTGTCTTTTCCATCCATATGTGGTTCTTCCAGACAATTTTATTTATTTATTTATTTATTTATATAGTTTATTCAAGGGACAGCACATGTACAACGTTTTGGGGACAAGGTGAGGGAGGCGTGATTGAGATGTGCAGAAGAGGGACATGGGGTATATCAGTAGGAGTATGCTGAGAATGGAGCCTCTAGGAAGGAGGAAAAGAGGAAGGCCAAGGAGGAGGTTTATGGATGTGGTGAGGGAGAACATGCAGGTAGTTGGTTTAAAACAGGCAGATGGATGATCTGCTGTGGCGACCCCTAATGGGAGAAGCCGAAAGAAGAAAAAGAAGAAGATGTGGTTCTTCCACAAACTGTTACCACAAAGTTGAAGGCACACAATTTTATATTATGTCTTTGGATGAGGTAGCAATAAATATTCCCTTCTTTTGAACAGCTTAATATATATCGATGTATTCATATATTCTTTACATGAGTTGGAGTGGAATATCTCCTGCTTTAGAGCTCTGATTTCAATTAAACACCTTCAGGTTAAATGTTAAAGCTGACTGCACCCCAGGCCTCCTCAGCTCACCTACATCAGGAACTTTACTAACACCACTATGGCTAAATGGATCTCACACAAATCTCCACACGCACACTCCAAAGTCTAGTGGAACATCTTCCTAGAATATTGGAGGGTATTAACAGCAAATAGGGACTAAATGTGGAATAGATTGTTAAAATAACATACAC